>NW_006969202.1:0-679 GCF_000164805.1 Carlito syrichta | reverse complement strand
ACAACAGAGGGAGACTCTGACTCAACAAAAAACCAAGAAAACACAACGCTACGTCAAAGAAGCCAGACCCAGATGGCCTCCCCCCATGTGCCTCTAAGTACATGAAATTCCCAGAACAAGCCAATCCATAGAGGCAGAAGGCAGGGGCTGGGGGGACAAGGAAAATGGGGAACAACATGGGTGGTTATGGGGTTTGTTGTGGGGGATGAAAATGTTCCCAAATCAACTGTAAGTCGCCCAGTCCCACAGATACTACAAGGATACCACATTGTGGGCTTCAAAGCCCCAAGAGTACTGAATTCCATCTCAATCAATTAAGAAGGTAGTGACTGAGTTCTAGGAAATCCCAGTAGCATCCATTCAAGAGTGATTCTCCTTACCCCAGTGGAGGGTCATTCAGTGACTGGACTGTTTTGAAACATGAGACTTCAGATGTGTATCTGTTTTTAGAAATGCTCATCACTCCAGCAGAGATTGAAATCATTATTGTGTGACATCCAAAATGGTTGTGTAACCCAAAGAACGCACCTTATGCCCAGAGTGGTCCCCGGCATCCTGTCTCCAAGTCGGGAGGTCCATCTACATTACCTGGACAGACCCAGCCAGCCCAGCTTGCCCTCAGAGGCCCATTTCTGGAAGGCACCAGAATGCAAGAGCGAGGTTTCTGGAGCCAGTCTGG
>NW_006969201.1:0-960 GCF_000164805.1 Carlito syrichta | reverse complement strand
CAAAAATGCAGATTCCTAGATGTTCCTAGGGACGTGGGAATCCATGATTCCTGGTTACATTTTAATAATTCATACTAAATATTTGGCAACTGCAAAACCCTTGGCCTCTCTCCGAAGAAAAGTACAATCAGAAATTTAAGCATTACCAAGTTCATCTTAAGACCAGAGTTACATCCAAATACGGCAAGAAGATACTTTTGTTCCGGGAATCTGGCCTTAGTTGTCTCGAGGATCCTAAGGGACTTGTACTACCAGATACCCGTTTACAACTCTCAAAAAGACCTGAATATTGCTGGAGTCCTGAAATGACTGATTCATAATATCCTCAAGCCAAATATTTCCAAAACATGAGACTCACTCGATGCCCTGATTCTTGTTTATGAAATAGCAAGACACACTAAGAATTTTTCGGATTGGAGACTAGTGTATCACAGATTCCTTATTTTTCCTTAGCGAGGGGATGTGTACTGTCCAGATTATGACAAGTCCGTTTCCCCAGAATCCTGTTTGAAAACCCTGATTCTTGTTTAGCCTTTAGCAAGATATCATGTAGATATTATGATGGAGTAACCATTTGAAACAGGTTTCTTATTTCTCCATAGCAAGAGATCGTGTCGATTCTGTATATGAGGTGTGCCATTACCTATGTTGCAACTTCTAAATCCTGATTCTTGTTTAGCCCACAGCAGATTGCCTGTTGATTTTTAGGACTGAAGACTGCTATAACCCCGATTATTTTTTGCCTTGGCAAGGGGTCGTATATTTTCCTGTATATTAGGATTCTCATTACATAGATCCTGCTTCAAAACTATGATTCTTTTTTAGCCATTTCCAAGATGTTCTGTAGATTTTTGGGATTGAGGACTCGTGTAAACCGGATTCCTCATTCTTTCCTAGCAGAAGGTCAAGTAGTTGCCTGTATATAAGGACTCCATTTCCCAAGATTCATGCTTAAAACAC
>NW_006969200.1:0-624 GCF_000164805.1 Carlito syrichta | reverse complement strand
TCCAGACATCCTCCTGCTTTGGACACCCAGAGTGCTGGATTTCCAGGCATGGGGCAATCGTGGCTGGCGTTCTGGTTTGTTTTCAAACAAAGGATAGAAAGCCAGGCTCAGGGACTCTACATTTGTCATCCCAGCCCTTTGGGAGGCTGAGGCCAGTGGCCAGATCCAGCCCTATTGTCCAAGATGCACCTGCGCAACTCAGCGAGACATCCTCTCAACACTCCATCCCACGTGAGCTGGGTGTGATGGCGTGTGCCTGTCATACCAGCTCCTTGGAAGGCCAGGGCGAAGTCTTGCTGGAGACCAGTGGGTCGACGCTGTGGTTTCCGGGAGCAAGCCACCACCTTCCAGCCTGGGTGACAGAGTGAGACTCTGACTCAAAAAAAAGGAAAGAAAATAAGAGCATCCATTTATGTATGGCATTGGGATCATCGTGAACAGACAGATTATTCAGGCAGGAGGCCGCAGACTTGGGCATAGAGTCCTAGAATGACAGTGGATTTGCAGATAATTGGGCTATGGCTTTGGGAGGCTGAGCTGGTGAACCAATGGGAGTTTGAGACCAGCTTGGGCCACATAGCGAGACCTCATCACTCCTTGGAACACAAACACTCAGGTTGCACG
>NW_006969199.1:0-758 GCF_000164805.1 Carlito syrichta | reverse complement strand
CAGAAAGGTTGAAATAGTAGAATAGGCTTTGTAATAGTGTATAGAAAAATAAAATGTTAGGGAAACATAAGTTAGTCATTACGTTGTTAACAGTTTAGATGGTTAGGGTGAATAGTTACAAAAAATACGTTGTGAAAAATTACATGCTTTAAAGACTCTATCAATGGATGCATTGTCAAAAATTTGAGGGAAGACAGACAGTATTTCATCGCCTTTAGAACAATGATCAAAAAAATAAAGACAAGGCCAAACTGTATGTAACTTAAAGTATAAAAAAAAAATTGAAAAGAAAAATAGACAGGCAAATGTCCTGCATAACATGAGTCAGTGTCAAAGTTTTCTCCCATGCTGACACTGTTCCTCCTTCAGGAAGCCCTGACCTGCTGGAGCAGGACTCCAAACAGGGAACTGAAAGTGGTGCCCAAACAGGGAACTGAAAGTAAAGCCTTTATTTAATCTGAACGGATAAAACCTTGCCTAGGGTGCTGCAGACCCCTTGGTAGAGCAAAGCTAGGAAGGGTAAGTAGTTTTAAAGCCGTGATATGAACATGGGTCAGAGTAAATTTAAAGAAAAAAAAGTGTTCATAAGTATGTTGATGCATATGCACTCTAAAAGAGAAATTAAAATTTCCTCTGCATGCTTATCTTGTTTTCTCCATTTTGTGTAAGAACAGTACCCCCTGGTTCCCTGAAGAAGGCTTTATTAGTTCAGAAACATGGACAAAGTTTGAGAAAAAATTGAAAGTTATTACACTCTC
>NW_006969198.1:0-4273 GCF_000164805.1 Carlito syrichta | reverse complement strand
GGAAATGCCTGGTGGGCAGGGATGCCCCGACCCCACCTGGCTTTGTGTTCATGTAAACTCTTGTGATTTGATTAAGGTTGCCTTCCTCATCCTAAGGAAACGCCTGGTGCGTGGGGGACGCCCCTCACCTACATGATTTGTGCCCACGTGAAAGTCTTGTGATTTGACATGTGAAAATTTGGGATAAAAGACTAACATTTGTTCCCAATAAATGGCTTCTGCTCATTTCACTGAACAGTTGTCCACTTTCTTTCTTTCTCTTTCTTCCTCTTTATATCTATGCCTCCATCTTGCTTTTTTAATATCTATCCCTCCTACAGAATCGGCTTCTGCACTAGACAGAGTCCAGTCTCTTTCTTCCCTTCTATTTCTCCAGAATATTCGCCGACGCTGCCCCACCTTCCAGGGACCCTCTAAATCTCTTTTGGGGGGCTGGCTCCCCATACGTCATTGACTGACTCTTCTCTGGTACCAACTTCAGTGACAGACTTTCCTCTGTTAATGATGCCCCAGAGCTCTCCTGTACTCTGTGATGGTTGTCCCAGTGACTGTCTCTCTCCTGAGATTGATGACATAGTGTCTTACCCTCTTCTATAATATGTGCCACAGTATCTGTCCCTTCTCTGTGATGGGTGCCCCAGTGACCATGTATCCTCTCTGATTGGTGTGGACTGACGGGCCTTCATATATAATGGATAAACCCATGACTAGTCCTACTTTGATATGGATATCTTGGAGACTGGGTCACCTCCCTTTTGGATGCCACAGTGACTGGGCACCTTCTTTGATTATTGGTGCAGTGATGGACATTTACATACAATGGCTGCCCAGTTACTTGATTTTCTTTGTGATGGGTGCCCTAGTAACAGGGTTTCCTCCAAAATGGGTGCCCCAGGGACTAGTTCTACCCTGTGACGTTTACCTCAGTTTCTGGGCCTCCATTATAATGGGTGGTTCAGTGACTGAACCTCATCTGTGAAGAACGTCCCAGTCTGGACCTCCTCAATGAGTTTCCAAGTGATTGATCTTTTTCTGTGATAAGTGCCCTAGTTTTTGGTCTTCTGTGTTGGGTACACCAGTGACAGACCCTTCATTGTTATTGATGTCTCAGTGACTCAGCCTCCTCTAAGGTGCCCCCCAGTGACTGGTCATCCTTCATTATGGATGCATCAGTGACTGAGCCTCTTCTGTCATTGTTACTCCTTTGGCCCTGCAACCCAATGGTTACCTCACTGACTAGCCCTCTTGTGTTATGGTTGTCCCAATGACTAACTATCCTCCACAATGTGTGCTCCAATCACTGGCACTTCTCTTATGAGGGCCACAGTGGTTGACCTTCCACTGTGTTGTGTGTCACATTGATGGATCCCCACTCTGTGACTGGTTCATCTCTGTGATGGGTATCCCAGTAACTTGTCTCTTCAAATGGTTGTCTCATTGACTAGCCTTCCTCTATGATGGGTGCCCCAGTTTATGAACCTTCTCTAGAACATGTGCTATATTGACTGGGCCTCCTCTGTGATTAGAGCCCCAATGACTGACCCTCCTCCAAATTTGGTGCCTAATGACTATTCCTCCTCTGTGATGGGTGTTACACTAACTGAGCCTTCTCCCTTCTTGGTGCCCTGGTGACTATATCTTCACTGTGATGGGTGCCCCTGTGACTGGCTGCATTCTCTGATGGGTGTCCTAGTCACTGGTTCTCTCCTGTGCTAGATACCTCAGTAACTGGGTCTCCTTTAATATGTGTCCCCATTTACTCGTTCGGTTCTGTGACTAAAAGCTCCGGTGACTGATCTTCCTCTGTGATAGGTACCACACTGATTTTGTCTCCTCTGTCATGGCTGCCACAGTTAATGTTCCTTCCTGTAATCAGCGCATCCATTGTGTGAGTCCCTTCTAAAATGTGTCCAAGTGACTGGCACTCCTCTGTCATGGCTGCTTCGCTGACTAGTTCTCTTCTGACATATGTACACTAGTGAGTGGCCCTCATCTCTGATGGTTTCCCCAGAGAATGGTCCTCATTCATTATGGATGCTCTTGTGATTAGCCTTCTTCTGTGAAGGGTGTTCAAGTGTCTTGCTCTCATCTGTGATGGATGTTTCTGTTACTGGTTCTCTTATCTAATGTTTGCCCCAGTGACTGGTTCTCTTCCATAATTGGTGTGTCATTTATGGGCCAAAATCCATTATGGATACCCAGTGACTGGGCCTCCTCTATGTAGGTGCAACAGTGACTGGCCCTTTTCTATAATGGGTATCCCAGTGATTAGACTTGTCCATGATTGTTCCCCCAGTAACTACCCTTTCTCTTTGATGCATGCATTTGAGAATGATCCTCCTCTGTGATGCATACCACATTAACTAGCCCTGTTCTCTGATGAGTCCCCAAGTGACTGGCCTTCATATATGATATATGCCACCAGAAACTAGCCCCTCTCTGTAATGGGTGTCTCAGTGACTGTGCCTCATCCATTTTGGGTGCTGCAGTAACTGGTCTTCCTTTGTGATTTGTTCCCCAATGACTAATCATCCTCTTGTATGGGTTCACCAGTGATCAGTTTTCTTCTGTGATGGGTGTGCCAGTTTCTGGACTTTCTCCATAATGGTTGATACAACGACTGATCCTTTTTGATGGGTGTCCCAGTGACTAGCCCTCCTCTGTAATGCACATCTTTATGAGTGGACTTCCCCTGTTATGGGTGCCACAGTAACTTTACCTGCCCCATGAATGCTGCCCTAGTGATCGACTCACATCTGTGTTAATGGTCCAAGTGACTACCCTCATCCACTAATGGTGCCCAAGTGACTAGCCCATCTCTGTGATAAGTGCCCCAGTGACTGTTCTTTCTATATAATTGGTTCCCCATGACTGGGCCTCCTCCATATTGGTGCAACAGTTACTGGCTCTTCTCCATTATGGGTGTGCCAGTAAATAGACCTCCTTCCCTGATTGGTGTCCAGTGACTGGTTCTCTTTACAATGGCTGAACTTGTAACTAACCCTCCTCTATGATGGGCATCCCATTTATTGGACCTCCTCCATAATGGTTGCCCCATTGACTGACAAGCATTTATGTTTGGTGTCCCAGTGACTAGGACACCTCCATTATATTTCCTAAGTGACTGAACCTCCTCAGTTGTTGGTACCCCAATGACTGGCCATAATCTATGGTGGATGCCACAGTGATTATCTCTCTTCTATGTCCTAGTAACTTGGACTCGTTCAAAATGGATGACCCAGTGACAAACACCATCACTCCTCTTTGATGAAAGACCCAGTAAGAGACTTTCCTTTGTGATCATTGCCCCAGTGACTGGTTCTCCTCCCAATAAGCTACTCTTTGAGTATCCCTAAACATTGAATGTAGTTCCTGTAACAGGGCCTCCATAGTTGGTATCCCACCTACTAGTCCATCTCTGTGTGGGTTGCCCCAGTGACTGGTTCCCTTCTGTGGTGTGTGTTACAGTGATGAACTCTCCTCTATAAAGGGTGTCACAGTGGCTGGCCTCCTCTGTGCTAGGTTTTCCATTGACTTGCCCTCAACTGTGAAAAAAGTCCCAGAGACTGATACTCCACTGTGATGGGTACAACACTCACTGCCTCCTCTGTGATGGCTGCTCCATTTACTGGCACTCTTCTGTGATTGGAGCTCCAGTGACTGAGTCCATCCTGATGAGTGCCTCAGTGACTGATCTCCTCTGTCCTGGGTGCCTCAATGGCAGACTTTCTTTTGCAATAGTTGCCACAGTGACTGGCTCCCCACTGTGAAGTTTGTCCCATTGACTGATCCTCCTTTCTGGTGTGTGACACATTGAGTTGACTTCTGTGATGGGTGACCCGTGCTTGGCCCTTCTCTATAATATGTGCTCTAGTGACTGACACTGCTCTGTGATGGGTTCATCAGTGACTGGCTCTCCTCTGTGATAGTTGCCCCAGTACTGGGTCTTCTCCAAAATGGTTGCCTCAGTGACTAGCACTCCTTCATTATGGGTGATCCTGAGACTGAGCCTCCTGTGTGATTTGCTTTCCAGTGATTGGTGCTTCTCCATAATGGTTGACCAGTGGCAAGTCCTTTTCTGTGTTTAATTTTCCCCTTCTGAGCATTCTCAATAATGTGTGCACCAGTGAATATTCTTCATTATAATGTGTGTCCCTGTAATTGACCCTCCTGTGTGATAGGTGCCCCAGTGACTGCTCCTCCTCTGTAATGTTGTCCCAGTGACTTGCCCTTCTTCATGATTGGTGCCCCAGTGACTGACTCTGCTATATAA
>NW_006969197.1:0-4867 GCF_000164805.1 Carlito syrichta | reverse complement strand
CCACATCCGAGCGGTCTCGGGGTCTACGGCCCTTCCTGATCCCTAACGCTCAGTGGGCCTCCGTGACTGGCTCCCAACAAAGAACCACATAATTATATCATTAGACAATGAAAAAGCTTTTACAAAATAAAATCCAACATCCCTTCTTGATAAAAACCCTCAAACACCTAGGTATAGAAGGAACATACCTCAAAATAGTAAGTGCCATCTACGATAAACCCACAACTAGCATATTGCTACATGGTCAGAGACTGGAAATGTTTCACCTGAAAACTGGAACAAGGCAAGGCTGCCCACTCTCACCCCTCTTGTTCAACATTGAATTGGAAGTCCTAGCTAGGGCAATTAGACAAGAGAAGGAAATCAGGCGTATCCAAATAGGAAAAGAGGAAGTCAAGTTATACCTCTTTGCTGATGACATGATCCTATACCTTGAAAATCCAAGAGAATCTGTCAAAAACCTGCTTGCACTGATAAAGGACTTTGATAAAGTCTCAGGGTACAAAATAAATGTGCAAGAAGACAGTTGCATTCCTATACACCAACAACAAGCAGGCAGTGACCCAAATAAAAAGCACAATCCCATTCACAATAGCCACAGGGGGAAGAAAAAAAAAAGAAATACCTTGGCATCTTCCTAACCAGAGAAGTGAAAGACCTTTATAATGAGAACTACAAAACACTGCTCAAAGAAATCCAAGAAGACATAAACAAATGGAAAAATATTCCATGCTCATGGATAGGAAGAATCAATGTTGTTAAAATGTTCATCCTACCAAAGGCAATCTACCGATTCAATGCAATACCCATTTAATTGCCAACATCATTCTTCTCAGACCTGGAAATGATAATACAGAAATTCATATGGAAACATAAACGACCATGAATAGTCAAAATAATCCTTAGCAAAAGAAACAAAGCAGGAGGTATCATACTTCCAGACTTCAAACTTCACTATAAGGCTACAGTAATCAAAACAGCCTGGTATCAGTACAAGAATGGGCATATAGACCAATGGAATAGGATAGAGATTCCTGAAGCAAAGCCTCATCTTTGACAAAGCCTCCAAAAACAACCACTAGGGAGAGGAGAACCTATTCAGTAAAAGACATGAATAGACACTTCTCCAAAGAAGATACACAGGCAGCCAACAAACACATGAAAAAGTGCTCAGCCTCACTCATCATCAGAGAAATGCAAATCAAAACCACATTGAGATACCACCCAACCCAGTAAGAATGACCATCATTAATAAAACAAACAACAACAGATGCTGGTGAGTTTGCAGGGAAAAAGGAATGCTTCTACGCTGCTGGAGGTGAAACAACCTAGCGCAACCTCTTTGGAAGACAGTATGACGACTTCTCAAAGAACTGGAAATTGACCTTCCATATGACCCAGCAATCTCCCTATTGGGAATATACCCAGTGGAACTCAAATCATTCTACAAAAAAGATACCTGCATATGCATGGTTATTGCAGCTCTATTCACAATAGCAAAAATATGGAACCATGTATGCTGTCCATCAAAGCTGGACTGGATTTTAAAAAAGGGGTACATATTCACAATGGAATATTATGCAGCCATAAAGAAGGACAAACATATGGACTGCACAGTAACTTGGATGGATTTAGAGTCGATCATACCCAGTGATCTATCACAGAAACAAAGAACAGAGTACCACATATTCTCACTCATAAGCAGACCTTGAACAATTATCATAATAAGAAAGGGATTGGCAGTAGTGGAAAACTGCCAAGGGAGTGGGGGTGGGATTGGCAGTTGAGGGAAACTGCTAGGGGAGGAAGGAGCACACCTCATCAACAAGGGTGCCTGCATAATCAACATTTGTATACCTAACCCTGAATTGTACTCCACATCATTAAAATAAAAAACATTTTTAATTGTACAAATAAAATAGCCATGTAAGTTAAAAAATAAAAAAATAATAAATCTTGTGTAAGTAGTTGGTTATCCCAGATTTTTACTGGGTACAGAAGTAGCTAACTTCATTTTATTTTGTTTTATTTTTAGATTAGAAAAAACTAACATTCTTTCTCAGATAATCTAGGAATAACATGGTATTGCTCTAATTTTGTCCATAATGATATATTTGAACACCTCTTAAGTTGTGGCCACATACTTCTAAAACTCCTATATTATCAAAGAAATTGATTTAAATTGGACTCCAAATGATTTCAAATTACATTTTAGCCATTGTACTTTAACCTAATCAATATTCATTTTCATTCTTTTACATTAAGTATAATACATACAACTTTAATAAACTCTTCTATTAAACATTTGTTGGATGATGACACTGGATAAAGACCAAGAAAGCATTTAGAAGCAGTTGGACATACATAGCATGTTAATGAAAATGTACTGAGCGTTTATATTTGACCAATATAATTGCTTAGAGCAATCAATAGTACAACATTCCAAATCAACTTTGATGTTAGCCTGGCTAATCTCACGGTTATTTAATAATCTGCCCTGAGGAACTTCATGACTGAACTGATGTTTTATTTACATGCTTCACTAAGATAATACAAGTATTAGAAAGAATATAGATTTTGAGCATGATATGGAACCTAAAAAGTACTTCTGAAACTACTTAACACTAACAAATATAATCTTAAATTTTCACTGGCCTGAGTAAAATAAATTCAATGGTAGTGTCACTTTTTAAGAGCCAAATTTATAAAGAACTATTTCCAATTTAAGATCAGTGAATGTGATTCATTTTAATTAATTTGATTGTCAGAATCATTTCACAGTGTGTATGTCTATAAAATCATTATGTTGCCATACCCACACCTTGATTATATGCAATTTTTATTTGTCGATTATACCTCCATGAAGCTGAGAAAAATAAAATTAGGAAAAATTAATGAATGTTTATCTTTATAGTCAGTGAAAAAACTACTTAAAAATAATTTGCTAAGCTCAAACTTACAAAACTAATAATTGAGGATGATAATTTATAAAATAATTTATTTTAGGATTCCTTAAAAAGCATACAAATATATCAACTCAAACACAACTTCTTGGCATACACATACTACATAAAATAACAATGTCTGTAGTTTGCAAATTATCAGCAAAACAAGGAGTTAAGAAGCGCGGTTAAAAAATCATTTAAAAAGTTAATACATTTCCGTATGATGGTAAGTCAGTGTTTCTCCAGGTTCCACCAAAGTTGCCTGAATCTTGGCGATGCCTGAGGGAGTAGTTCTCAAATGAAGCTTCTCATGCTGGAAACATCTTACCTTCAATGATACATCTTGTTTTATAGTTCATTAGTTTGCTAGTTTTAACATTTAAACATTTCCCCCACATTTGCTGGGACGTTAATGCCTTGGGAAGATTCTTTGTGCCAGGAAGGGTGTCCTAGAGATACTTCCGTGCCACTTTGGGAAACACCAGAAACAACCACTTAGCAGGCCCTCAGTCAGTCCTGGACACAACTCTTTTAAGGGGCTTCATCCTAAAAATATTCTTGTGACACAAATTATAAGCTTATGCAACACACGAAAAAGGTTATTTACAGGGAAAGCATACCATACCTGAAAACGGTCCCTCAGCAAGGGGAGTGTTGCCAAGACCCTAAACCTGAAAGGAAATGCTGGTACTTTGGATGCTGATAGAGGGGGCCATGAACGTTGAGGCCATTTAAATAAAATGTGCAATTTCAAACTTTTGCAGGTTTTTTCTGTTGCTAAAGGTGAACAGCCAAGGATAGGAAAACACTTTTTCTGCATCTTTTGATTAAGAAAGTACTAGCTGAGGGTCACGATTTGGAGAGCTTTGGATCTGGGGAGAACGGAGAGGGGGAAGAGACTCTGCAGGGAGAAACAAGCCCCACGAAGGAAGGTGGTGAGAGGCTCTGAGGCAACAAGTCATGAAGGCACAGAGCGCAGCAAGGGTGGGGACGTCAGCATTCATGTAAAATCCACCTCGACGACACTTCTAGTTCTGGTGGGGATTTCCCTCAGGTATACCAAGTCAGGAGGAGTCCTGCCCACATGAGGGCCCGAGTGCTGGCACCCTGGGGTCCACCCACAGGAAGCAGCAGCATGGGCCAAGTGGCTTGGAAAGACTGAGACTGAAGCCAGGACAGGGCGTGAAAGGGGGCAGTCACCACCAGGGCACCGACGGCCATCATTAGGATCATCAGAAATAGTGGGAGACAGTGGACTTCCCGCAGTACACAAATCAGGGTCACATGGCCTTGTCTGCACATATTCAGGCCTGGGGTAGGGTTGGATTTAGGTGGTTGGAGGAAGTTAGGTGGATATATATGACATTCAGAAATACAGTTTCTAGTGAATTACATATTCATTCACTTGAGTCAATCATTTTGGAAATGGTATTTTGGAAATAAAAATTTCCCAAAGTAACCCAGTTGTTCTGAAATATATTTCTAAAATATCAGGAAGGAAAGTAGGTAGAGCCTTTTCTTGGCATTCACTACAATTTAGTTCAAACACAGTTACTGTAACATAATGTGATCTTACTACATTAACACAAATTTGGAAACCAAGTTCTTTAACACTAAAGAAAACCAGCCCAAGCAGCTTGTTGGGTGGACAACACTGATTTCCTGTCTCTACTTTTCTGCTGTGCAGCTATGATGAGAGGGCAGGTTGCTGACTCCCTCTCGTAACAAATTTATGTGCCTCTCAGACAGGCCTGGTCTTATTTATCCTTCAATCCCCAGCCCCGAGGGCATGGTAGGCGCTTGACAAATGTGAGTGAGTGAGTGAGTGAGTGAGTGAGTGAGTGAGTGAGTGAGTGAAAGAACTGCTACAGATACAAGATGAGATTCGGAGCCTCTTTCTGGGGTCTTCCCCTCACCATCCC
>NW_006969196.1:0-8126 GCF_000164805.1 Carlito syrichta | reverse complement strand
CGTTGCTCAGGCTGGAATGCAGTGGCACATTCATGGCCAAGGCAGCTTGGCTACTAGGCCCAGGTGATCCTTCCACCTCACCCTCCACGTAGCTGGAACTACAGGCCTGTGCCTTCCTACCCAGGTATTATTTTAATTTTTGTTATAGAGATGAGATCTCACCAAATTGCCCAAACTGGTCTTGAACATCTGCACTCAAGAAATCCACTCGTGGCCTCCCAATGTGCTGAGATGACTGGCATGAGCCACCACGTCCAGTCATTTTTTAATTTTTATTGTTAAAATATTGGCTATAGCTAGGTGAGGTGGCTCACACCTGTAATCCCACCACTTTGGCAGGAAGAGGCTAGAGAATTTTCTGATCCCAGGTATTCTAGACAGTCTGGGCAACTAGGCAAGACATCTTCTCTATAATAAATAAAACAAGTAGTTGGGCATAGTGGTGCATGCCTGTAATTCCAGCTACTTTGTAGGCCAAAGTCTGCAGTTCAGTACTGGAAAGACTGAGTGAGAAGGATCAACTGAGTCAAGGAGACTGAGGCTACAGTGGACATGGACATGCCACTGCTCTCCAGCCTAGACAAAGGAGTGAGACTGGCTAAAAAAATAAATAAATAATTAGGAATCAATTTTCTGATATATATTACAACCTAATATTTCATTCTTTTTTTCTTCTTATTTTCTGATTCAGGTTCTCTCTCTGTTGCCGAGGTAGAAATGCAGTGGCATACTCAGGCCCACCACAGCCTCGACCTACTGGGCTCAGGTAATGTTTCCCCCTCAACAGACAATTAGCTGGACCTACAGCAGTGTACCACCATACCTGGCTGATTTTTTGATTTTTAATGTAGAGATGATATCTCACCAAATATCCCAAACTTTTCCCCAACACCTGTAATCATGTAGTGTCACACTCAAGATGAAGTCTAACCAAATTGCCCAACTGATCCTGAACACCTGAACCCAGCCGAACCTCTCACCTTGGCCTCCTAAAGTGCTGGGATGACAGGGGACAGCCACCACACTTGGCTCCTCTTTTTTTTTTAAATTTTGCTTTAACTGGGTGAAGTGGCACAGGCCTGTCATGCCAGCATTTTGGCAGGCAGAGGCGAGACGATTGCCTGGACAAAGCGGTTTGAGAACAGCTTGGCAACTAGGCAAGACCTCTGATTTTCAACAAATAAAACAACTAGCTGGACTTGTTGGTGCATGACTGTATTTCCAGCTACTTTGTAGGTTAAAGTGTATCATTCCAGGTTGTAGGAAGACTGAGGCAGAAAAATTGCCTGAGCCAAGCAGACCGAGGTTGCAGTGGACATGAGCATGGCATTCCTCTCCAGCATGGGCAGCAGAGTGACACTGGCCAAAAAAATTAAATAAAAGAATTTGGATTCAATTTTTTAATGTAAATTCCTACCAAACCTTCCTTCCTTCCTTCCTTCCTTCCTTCCTTCCTTCCTTCCTTCCTTCCTCTGAATAGGGTTCTCACTCTGCTGCTCAGGCTGGAATAAAGTGGTACGCTCAAACTGATCGCAGCTTCAACCTACTGGGCTCATGCAATCCTTCACCTCAATCTCCAAGTAGCTGGAACTACAGGCGTGTGCCACCCTGCCTGGCTAATTTTTTTATTTTTATTGTAGAGACGAGGTCTCACCAAATTGACCAAAATGGTCATGAACACATGGACTCAGGCAGTCCTCTCACCTTTTCCTTCCAAAGTGCTGGGATGTCAGGAATGTTCCCCTACACCCAGTCATTTTTTTTTATTTTTAAAATGTCTGCTTTAGTCAGGTGAGGTGGTGCATGCCTGTCATCCCAGCGGTTTGCCTGTCATCCCATGCCTGTCATCCCAGGCAGAGGTGAGATTATTGCCTGAGCCCAGGGCTTCAAGACTAGCCTGGGCAACTAGGCAAGACCTCTGCTTTACAATAAATAAAACAACTGCCGTACATGGTGGTGCATGCCGGTATTTCCAGCTACACTGTAGACTAAAGACTGTAGTTCCAGCTAATGGGAAGATCTAGGCAGAAGGATTGCCAGAGCCAAGGAGTACGAAGCTGTGGCCATGAGCATGCCACTGCTCTCCAGCCTGGGCAAAAGAGTGAGACTGTCTAAAAAAAATCATATTAAAGAATTAGGATTCAATTTTTCATGTAAATTAAGTCAAATTTTTGTTCTTTTTTCTACTTTTATGAGTCGGACTCTCACTCTATTGCTCAGGCTGGAATGCAGTGGCACATTTATGGCCAAGTCAGCCTTGGCCTACTAGGCCCAGGTGATCCTTCCACCTCACCCTCCAAGTAGCTGGAATTACAGGCATGTGCCATCCCTCCTGGCTAATATTTTGATTTTTGTAATAGAGATGAGATCTCACCAAATTCCTCAAACTGTTCTTGAACACCTGGACTCAAGATACCCACTCATCCTGGCATCCCATAGTGCTGGGATGACTATCATGAAGCACCATGCCCAGTCATTTTTTTTTTAATTTTTATTTTCAAAATATCGGCTATAGCTGGGTGAAGTGGCTCACAACTGTAATCCCACCACTTTGGCAGGCAGATGTGAGTCGATTTTCTGAGCACAGAGATTCTAGACAGTCTGGGCAACTAGACAAGACATCTTCTCTACAATAAATAAAACAAGTAGTTGGGCATGGAGGTGCATGCCTGTAATCCCACCTACTTTGTAGGCCAAAGCCTGTAGTTCAAATACTGGAAAGACTGATTCAGAAGGATCACCTGAGCCAAGCAGACTGAGGGTATGGTGGACAGGAACATGCCACTGCTGTCCTACCTGGACAAAGGAGTGAGACTGGCTAAAAAAAAAATTAAATAATTAGGATTCAATATTCTGATATATATTACAGCCTAATCTTTCATTCTTTTCTTCTTCTTTTTTTCTGATTCAGGTTCTCTCTCTGTTGCCCAGGGAGAAATGCGGTGGCATAATCAGGGCTACCACAGCCTTGACCTACAGGTCTCAGGCAATATTTCCCCCTCACAAGTCAATTAGCTGGAACTACAGGAATGTACCACCTAACCTGGCTGATTTTTTTATTTTTAATGTAAAGATAATATCTCACTAAACATCACAAACTTTTCCCCAACACCTGAATCATGCAGTGTCACACTCAAGACAAACTCTAACGAAATTGCCCAACTGATCCTGAACACCTGGACTCAGGCTATCCTCTCACCTTGGTCTCCCAAAGTGCTGGGATGACAGGTGACAGCCACCACACCTGACTCTCTCTCTTTTTTGTAAAGTCACCTTTAACTGGGTGAAGTGGCACAGGCCTGTCATGCCAGCATTTTGGCAGGCAGAGGCAAGGCGATTGCCTGGACAAAGGGGTTCGAGACCAGCTTCGTCAACTAGGGAAGACCTCTGATTTTCAACAAATAAAACAACTAGCTGGACTTGGTGATGCATGACTGTATTTCTAGCTACTTTGTAGGTTAAAGCCTTTAATTCCAGCTAGTGGGAAGACTGAGGCAGAAGAATCGCCTGAGCCAAGCAGACTGAGGCTGTGGTGGCCGTGAGCATGGCATTCCTCTCCAGCATGGGTAACAGAGGAAACTGGCTAAAAAAATTAAAGAATTTGGATTCAATATTTTAATGTAAATTCCTACCAAATCCTTCCTTCCTTCCTTCCTTCCTTCCTTCCTTCCTTCCTTCCTTCCTTTCTTTTTCTTTCTTTCTTTCCTTCCTTCTTTCCTTCTTTCTTTCTTTCCTTATATCTTTCTTTCTTTCTTTCTTTCTCTGAATTGGGTTCTCATTCTGTTCCCCAGGCTGGAATGCAGTGGTTCGCTCAAGCCAACTGCAGCTTTGACCTATTGGGTTCATGCAATCCTTTCGCCTCAACCTCAAAGTAGCTGGAATTACAGGTGTGTGACACACTGCCCGGCTATTTCTTGAATTTTATTTTAGACACGAGGTCTCACTAAATTGCCCAAACTGGTCACAAACACATGGAATCAGGCAGTCCTCTCATATTTTCCTCCCAAAATGCAGAGATGTCAGGACAGTGCCACTCTGCCCGGCCATTTTTTTTTTTTTTTTTAATTTTAAAATGTTCTCTCTAACTGGGTGAGGTGATGCACGCCTGTCAACCCAGCGTTTTGCTGGCAGAGACAATATTATTGCCTGAGCCCAGGCCTTCAAGACCAACCTAGACAACTAGGCAACTAGGCAAGGCCTCTGCTCTACAATATAAAACAACTAGCTGGGCATAGTGGTGCATGCCAGCTTTCCAGCTACCCTGTAGGCTAAAACCTGTAGTTCTAGATACTGGGAAAATTTAGGAAGAATGATACCCAGAGCCAAGCAGACTGAAGTTGCGGTGGACGTGAGCATGCGACTGCTCTCCACCATAGGCACAGAGTGACATTGCATAAAAAAATTAAATTAAAGAATTAGAATTAAATATTTTATGTAAATTACAGTCAAATTTTTCTATCTTTTTATTTCTATGAGTCGGGCTCTCAATCTGTTGCTCAGGCTGGAATTCATTGGCAGAATCATGGCCAAAGCAGCCTTGGCTACTAGGCCCAACCGATCCTCCGCTTTACCCACCAAGTACCTGGAACTACAGGCATGTTCCATCCTACCTGGGTAATATTTTGGGATTAACGGCATGAACCACCACGTCCAGTCATTTTTAATTTTCATTGTTAAAATATCAGCTATAGCTGGGTGAGGAGGCTCACACCTGTAATCCCAGCACTTTGGCAGGCAGACGTAAGAGGATTTTCTGAGCCCAGGGATTCTGGGAAACCAGGCAAGACAACTTCTCTACAATAAATAAAATAAGTAGTTGGGTAAGGTGGAGCATGCCTGTAATTCCAGCTACTTTGTAGGTCAAAGCCTGTAGTTCAGCAACTGGAAAGACTGAGTCAGAAGGATCACCTAGCCAAGCAGACCAAGGTTACGGTGGACATTAATATGTCACTGCTGTCCAGTCAGGACAAAGGAGTGATCCTGGCTAAAAAAAAAAAATTAAATAATTAGGATTCAATTTTCTGATCAATATTACAGCCTAATCTTTCATTCTTTTTATCTTCTTTTTTTCTGATTCAGGTTCTTTCTCTGTTGCCCAGGGAAAAATCCAGTGGTATAATCAGGGCCACCACAGTCTCGACCGACTGGGCTCAGGCAATCTTTCCACCTCACCAGCCAAGTAGCTGGAATTGCAGGCAGGTACCACCATGCCTGGCTGATTTTTTGATTTTCATTGAAGACATGCTATCTAACCAAAAAGTCCAAACTTTACTCCAACACCTGGAATCATGCAGTGTCAAGGTCAAGGCGATGTCTATCCAAATTGTCCAACTGATCTTCATACCTGGACTCAGGCGATCATTTCACCTTGGCCTCCCAAAATGCTGGGATGACAGTTGACAGCCACCACATCCGGCCCTGTATTTTTAAAAAATGTCTGCTTAAATGGGTGATGTGGCTCAGGTCTCTCGTGCCAGCATTTTGGCAGAGAGAGGGGAGACGATTGTCTGGACACTGCAGTTCGAGTCCAGCTTGGGCAACTAGGCAAGATCACTGCTTTACAACATATAAAACAAATAGATGGACTTGGTGCTGCATGCCTGTATTTACAGCTACTTTGTAGGTTAAAGCCGATACTTCCAGCTAGTGGGAAGACTGGGGCAGAAGAATTGCCTGAGCCAAGCAGAACAAGTTTGTGGTGGCCATGAGCATGGCATTCCTCTCCAGCATGGGCAGCAGAGTGACTCTGGCTAAAAAAATTAAATTGAAGAGTTTGGATTCAATTTTTTATGTAAATTTCTACCAAGACTTTCTTCCTTCCTTCCTTCTTTCTTTCTTTCATTCTTTGTTTATTTCTTTGTGTCCTTCCTTCCTTCCGTCCTAACTTCCTTCCTTCTTTCTTTCTTATGCTTTTCTTTGCTTCCTGCATTCTTTCTCTTAATCGGGTTCTCACACTGTTACTCTGGCTGCAATGCGGAGGCACGCTCAAGGAAACTGTGGCTTCGACCTACTGGGCTCATGCTATTTTTCTGCCTCAACCATCAAGTACCTGGATATGCAGGCATGTGGGACCTCGTCCGGCTAGTTTTTTTATTTTTACTGTAGAGATGAGGTTCAACAAATTGCCCAAACTGGTCACGAACACAGGGAATCAGATAGTCCCCCCTTACATTTCCCTCCCAAACTGCTGGGATATCAGGAATGTTCCACTATGCCCGACCCATGCTTTTTTATTTCTAAAGTGTCCAATTTATATGACAGAGGTGGTGCACGCCTGTCATTCCAGCATTTTGCTGGCCTAGACGACATTATTTCCTGAGTCTAGGGCTTCAAGAACAGCCTGGGCAACTAGGCAAGGCCTCTGCTCTACAATAAATAAAACAACTAGCTGGGCATGATGGTGCATGCCAGTATTTCCAGCTACCCTGTAGGCTAAAGCCTGTAGTTCCGGCTACTGGGAAGAACTAGGGAGAAGGATAACCAGAGCCAAGCAGATCAAAGCTGCGGAGGGCATAAGCATGCCATTGCTCTCCAGCCTGGGCAACAGAGTGAGACTGCCTAAGAAACATTAAAGACTTAGGATTCAATTTTTTATGTAAATTACAGTCAAATTTTTCTTTAATTTTTTTTTTAATGAGTCTGGTTCTCACTCTGTTCCTCAGGCTGGAATAGTGGTACCTTCATGGTCAAGGCAGCCTTGGTCAACTAGGCCCAGGCGATCCTTCAACCTCAGCCTCCAAAGTTGGAAATACAAGCATGCTTCATCCTTCCTGGCTAATATTTTGACTCTTGTCTAAAGACGAGATCTCACCAAATTGCCCAAGCTGGTCTTGAACACCTGGACTCAGGAAATCTACTTATCCTGGCCTCCCGAAGTGCTGGGATGACTGTCATGAACCACCACAACCAGTCATTTTTAAAATTTTTATTGTTAAAATATTGGTTTTAGCCGGGTGAGTCAGCTCACTCCTGTAATCCCAGCACTTTGGCAGGCAGATGCCAGAGGATTTTCTGAACCCAGGGATTCTAGTGAGTCTCGGTAACTAGGCAAATCCTCTTCTCAACAATAAATATAACAACTAGTTGGGCAAGCTGGTGCATGCCTGTAATTCCAGCTACTTTTTAGGCCAAAGTCTGTAGTTCCAGTTACTGGGAAGATTGTGGCAGAAGGATCACCTGAGCCAAGCAGACCAAGGCTGCAATGGACATGAACATGCCACTGCTCTGCAGCCTGGGTACCAGAGTGAGTCTGGCTAAAAAACAAATTAAACAATTAGGATTCAGTTTTCTGATGTATATTCCAGCCAAATCGTTCATTCTTTTTTCTTATTCTTTTTTTGGATTCAGGTTCTGACACTGTTGCACAAGCAGTAATGCAGCGGCATACTTAGGGCCACCACAGTCTCAACTACTGGGCTCAGGCAATATTTTCACCTCAATAGCCAAGTAGCTGCAACTACATGTGTGTTCCATCATTCTTCAATTATTTTTTGATTTTTATTGTAGAGATCATATCTCACCAATAGCCCAAACTTCTCTCCAACACCTGGAATCATACAGTGTTACAAGCAAGGTGATGTCTAACCAAATTGGCCAACTAACCTTGAACACCTGGAGTCAGGTGTTCCTCTCACCTTGGTCTCCCAAATTGCTGGGATGACAGGTGACAGCCAGCACACTGGACCCTCTTTTATTTAAAAAAATGTCTGCTTTAACTGGGTAAAGTGGCTCAGACCTGTCATACCAGCATTTTGGCAAACAGAGGTAAGATGATTGGCTGGACAAAGCGGTTCGAGAAGGGCTTGGACAACTAGGCGACACCTCAGCTTTCCAATAAATAAAACAACTAACTGGACTTGGTGGTGCATATCTGTATTTCCAGCTACTTTGTAGGTTAAAGAGTTTCATTCCAGCTTTTCAAAAGACTGAGGCAAAACAATCGCCTGAACCAAGCAGACCGAGGCTGTGGTGGCCATGAGCATGGCATTCCACTCCAGCATGGGCAACAAGGTAAGACTGGCTAAAACATTAAATAAAATATTTGGATTATTTTTAAATGTAAATTTCTACCAAATCTTTCGTTCTTTCTTTCCTTTCTTCCTTTCTGCTTTCCTTCCTTCCTTCCT
>NW_006969195.1:0-718 GCF_000164805.1 Carlito syrichta | reverse complement strand
ATAAGAGGACTCCCTTTCCCCATCACCCTTGTTTGGAAACCCTATTCTTGTTTAGCCTTAGCAAGATGTCACGTAGACACTGTGACAGAGGAACCATGCAAAACAGGTTTGTTATGTCTCTTTAGCAAGAGATCGTGTAGATTCTTTATATGAGGATTGCTATTACCTATGTTGCAGCTTCTAAACCCTGATTCTTGTTTAGCCCACAGCACATAGCCTGTTGATTTTTAGGACTGAGGACTGCTATAACCCCGATTCTTTATCTTCCTTGGCAACGGGTAGTGTATTTTCCTGTATATTAGGACTCTCATTACATAGATCTTGCTTTGAAACTCTGATTCTTTTTTAACCCTTATAAGATGCCCTGTAGATTTTTGGGAATGAGGAATCATGTAACCAAGATTCCTTATTCTATCTTAGCAATAGTTCATGTAGTTGCATGTATATAAGGACTCCATTTCCCCAGATTCATGTTTAAAACACTTTGATTTGTGTTTAGTCCATAGCAAGACGACCTGAAGTTTTTTTGGGATTGAGGACATAAGTAATGCAGATTCCTTATTCTAACTTAACAATAGGCAGTGAAATTTCATGTATGTGAGATCTCCTATTACCCAGATTCCTACTTCGAAAAACCTGATTCGTGGTTACTTCTTAGGTAGACTGCCTGGAGCTTTTGGAATTGAGGACTCATGTAACCAAGATTCCTTATACTTCG
>NW_006969194.1:0-8209 GCF_000164805.1 Carlito syrichta | reverse complement strand
CCACAAAGGGTTAGAAGTCATAAAAATGAGGGAGAAGCAGTTGAGGAAGAGGAGGTATCCTGATACTGCCGTGGCAGAATCAGAGCTGAAGGCAGAAAGCCTGCCAGGGTAGGAAGAGAGTTGTGCAAAGAAAGGTTCCTGGATGCCAGGCTGGGGGAGGGGTTAAAATGCTGGTTGAAATGAGGGTACAAACCAGAGCGAGAAGAGAGTGGCTTCCAGTGGGAAGGTCAATGTTTTCCAGATTCCAGCACTGAGCAGGGAGAGTTTTAAACCTCTTGCTCTGAAACAGGGTCTGGGTAAAGCAGTTCAGTATCACGAGGTAAGGGAGGGGCACAATGGAAAAGTGAATCTCCATCTTGGTCCTCTGAGATGCCCTCACACAGAGCTTGCCAGACAACAAGACTCCAAGGAGATTTGGTTGTTAGTGACAATTATGGAGCCGAGACTGAATAGGAACCTGGGCACAGGAAAGAGGAGGCAGAGATCAAGGAGGGGGAAGACTTTGGAGAGTTCAGAGCCCCAAAGAGCAAAGACATGAGTGGGGGGTGGGACTCCAGATCCCAGAATGGAGTGCTTAAAGCCTGGAAGTACGAAGAAAACTGGGGTGGGGACCTCAAAAGCTTGAAAGACCTTGCAGTGTGCAGAGGCCAGAAGTATGGAGACCACAGGGTTGTTCCCAAGTGCCCTGAAGACCCTGCAAAGAGTGAAGGCCCTGAAATAGAGTCAATACAGCAGGGAAGGAGATCTCAAGTCTGAAACAGTGAGGGACTCTGAGCCCCAAAGCATCAATAAAACCAGGGTGTTGGGTGAGGGTCCAGATCCCAAAAGAGTTTAGAGTGCTTAAAGCCCAGAAGTAATGAGAAAATCGAAGATCTGTGGCATGGAATCCTCACAAGATGGTGGAGGATACAGAGCATAGAAGAATCCAGAAACAGAGGAGGGGGATGAAGGACGGAAGGCCAGAAGCTGCAGGAGTGTGCAGGGCCCCTCCAAGGATACATTTACATGGCAGGGCATTCTTCACAGCTGCAGAACTTCCCCTTTCCTCTGTCCCAGTTAGAATTTGCCCCTTGAAGCCTCCTTCCCCATAAAATGGATCTGGATTCTATTCATTCACCAACCTCAGCTCTCAAAAAAGCCATTTTTACTCTGTTCCCTGTTAAATTCCCCCTCCAATTAGGTCATGTCTTCCCAAGGCACCCATCGTTTGTCCCGATTCCCCCTGGAGATTCCCCTACTGAGGCAGGAGTTTCTCACACACCCTCAAGATTCAACCCCTGAAGTTCACCCTCAGAAGTCACCCCATGTTCTACACTCCTGTAGGTTTACAACCCTCAGCATCTCAGACCCCATGAAAATCTTCTCCCCCATCGCAGGGCTTCTTTCCAAATTGAGACCCCTCCCCTCCTTCCAGTGCAGCCCAAAGACTCACCCCAACATAGCCAGTACATCACCAAAGAAGCAGCCATGAGACCACACACCAGCTTACTAAGACTTTATTTCTGCAGTTGCAATGTTTTGTGTTCATTGGGGAGGAGGAGTTGAAGCCTGTATTTCCACAGTTTCAATGTTTTGAGCTTATCGGGGAGGGGTAGTTGGTGAGAGGAACCAAATGTCATTATGAAGTTCCTTGAACATTGTTAATGGTTTCAGAGGAGCATGGTCAGTTCAGGGACTAAAATGGGAATCCTTTTTACCTCTTGAAGACGACTTTCATAACGGGCAGGATTCAGTGTTAGAAACACATCCACGGTCACTGCTGGTCACTTGCCTCAATGCATCACTTATTAAAAATAACATGAAATGTTGTCATTTAAGATTTCCTGATGTACTTGATCCTGAATTGTACCCCACATGTCTAAAATAAAAGAAAAAGATTTCCTGATGATCAGGTCATTACCATGCTGAATGTTTAAGTCCACATTAAACCACAATCACTTGTGCTGGTTGTCGACGTATCATCTTATGGAAGAAATATATGACATTGCTTTTGAAACATTTCCCGTCAAAATATTTGAATGTAATTGTAGGTATTTTAAGTAAATACATGAGTATGATCTGGATTGAAAATTTACACATCGGCTTTAAGATCATCAATGCCAGTTCCGTTCCAGGTACAGTTTGCCAGTCAGGCAGAAATGTCCTTATATTATCCATGAAAATATCAGTCATTTTATCCACTAGAACATCCACAACCATCTTCTTTACAGGTGAAATAAGCAAGTCCATGGAAACCATAATGAGTGTTCTGTTCTTACTGGTTCAAGTTAAGTTTTGACTGTATTGCAGCAGAGTCAGGTTGCTTAGAGAAGTCAGCGCGATTTTTGCAATCCAGTCGGATGTAGCGCGGGCCAAGTGAAATGTGGCCTTTATAATGTCACGAGACTAGGCCGTGGCCAATGAGGGTGTGACACTGCAGCCAGCACCATTTTCAATCCCACATTCTAACCCAATCAAGGGCCACATTGGACCGGTAGTGCAAATGTCGGAGAGGCTGAGAGGTCTCAGGACCTTATCACATAATGATGGGAAGCATTAAGGGATATGACTCCAGCGTAGATTTTATCATGATCAAGTACACAGGACTAGAAAAGGAGAGTGTTGTCAAAAGCTTCTCTATATGAAGACAGAACACTGGGACACTTCTCTAATGCTGTGGTCAGCAGAATAGTGGCCCCTGTGTACTAGATCTAATCCCTGTGCCCCAAGGAAGTTACTTTTTGTGACAACAAGGTTTTTACAAAAGTGATAATGTTGAGATCTTCACCTTGCGAGATTTTCCTGGATTATCTGACTAGACTCTAATAGAATCATAAGTGTCCTTGCCAGGAAGAGGCAGAAAAAGATTTGGGACCAGAAAAAGAAGTCCATGTGAGCCTAAGTCCGGAGAGAAAGTGATGGGATGTGGGGCCATGAGCCAAGGAATGAGGTGGCCTCCCAGAGCTGGAAGAGGCAAGAGTTGGCGAACCTAGAGACCCTAATCACCAAACTTGTTCTAACTACACATGTACAAAAGATAAGGACTTCATAAAACGCTAGAGGTGCGCCATCTAGTGGAAGACAGATGCAGGCTGCTGTTAGCTTTGAATGGTCTCACCAGGAAACTGGACCCTGCACTCACCTTGGTATGTATCTACCTTGGGTCAGACTTTATTCTCACTATTTCCAAGTCTGTCACAAAGTCGGTGTGCATCCCTACAAACTCCACATACAGGACCTGGGAATAAGAAATAGAATTGAGATAGGAGCCACCGTACGGAGGGGCTGGCGGGAAGTCGGCAGCGCCTGCGCGGGCGAGTCCGGCCTTAGGGCGAGGATGCGCGCGCGCAGCACTTTCCGCCCAGCGGAAGTTTCCGAGGGGCAAATGAGAAGGTCACAGTCAAGATGGAGTTTCCAGCCCAGTGAATCCAAGGGCCAGACCGTGACCCCATAAAGCATGATTTACTTCTGTCCAGACTGTGGTAAAATTATCCAAGCAACGTTCAAATTCTGCCCCTACTGTGGAAAATCTTTTCCTGCAGAGGAATATGCTGGGTCCCCAATCTTTGCCAAGGCATGCATGTCGCCCTTTCGAGGCTCGAGGAAAGAGCTGAACTGCAGTTCTGAAAGCTCTCCCAAGAAGGTGAAATGGTCCAGCACGGTCACCTCTTCCCAATTATCCATCTCAGATGGTGACAGTTCTGAATCTGAAGATACTCTGAGTTCCTCTGAGAGATCCAAAAGACTCTGGGACAGACCCCTAACCTCCAAAAGCAGCCTTCAGGTGACCAGGTGCAGCCCGCAGACAACCAAGCACAGCCCTCAAACGACCAGGCAAAGTCCTCAGATGACCAAACAAAGTCCTCAGACGACCAGGTGCAGCCCTCAGACCACCAGACAGAGTCCTCAGATGCTGAAGCGGAGCCAGGTGACCACCTCACTTGAAGCTTTGCCTACAGGGACAGTGCTGACAGACAAGAGTGGGCAGCACTGGAAGCTGGTTTCTCTCCAGACCAGGGATGACCAGGGCATTCTCTATGAAGCTGAACCCACCTCTGCCCTTGCCTGTGAGTCAGGTCCCCAGAAACAGAAGTTCTCACTCAAACTGGATGCCAAGGATGGGCGCTTGTTCAATGAGCAGAACTTCTTCCAACGGGCCGCCAATCCTCTGCAAGTGAACAAGTGGAAGAAACTGTACTCAACCCCCCTGCTGGCCATCCCCACCTGTGTGGGCTTTGGTGTCCACCAGGACAAGTACAGATTCCTGGTGCTCCCCAGCCTGGGGAGGAGTCTTCAGTCGGTCCTGGACGACACCCCGAAGCATGTGATGTCGGAGAGGTCTGTGCTTCAGGTGGCCTGCCGGCTGCTGGATGCCCTCGGGTTCCTTCATGAGAATGATTATGTTCATGGAAATGTGTCAGCTGAGAATATCTTTGTGAATCCAGAGGACCTGAGTCAGGTGACCCTGGTGGGATATGGCTTCGCCTTCTGCTATTGCCCAAGCGGCAAACACGTGACCTACATGGAAGGCAGCAGGAGCCCCCACGAGGGGGACCTTGAGTTCATTAGCATGGACCTGCACAAGGGATGTGGGCCCTCCTGCCGCAGCGATCTCCAGACCCTGGGCTACTGTATGCTGAAGTGGCTTTACGGGCTCCTGCCATGGACAAACTGCCTTCCCAACGCTGAGGAGATTATGAAGCAGAAAGAGAAATTTCTTGACAACCCAGGGCCCTTCGTGGGACTGTGCGGTCACTGAATCAGGCCCTCAGAAGTAATCTTGGCCAGGGTTAATGACTCATGCATGTAAAATCCCAGCATTTTGGAAGGCCAAGGGAGGAGGATCAATTGAGGCCACACGTTCGAGACCAGCTTGGGCAACATAGTGAGACTCTGTCTCTACAAAAAATGTTCTAAAAAGCTAGTCTGTAGGCCCAGCTACTCAAAGGAAGATTGGTCAAGGAAGGTCAAGTCTGTAGTGAGCTATGATGGTGCCACTGCACTCCAGCCTGGGTTGCAGAGCGAGAACCTTCTAAAAACAACAAAAGAAGAAAAAGTACTCTTGGAGATTTTCTGTGTTGGTACTTGCAGAATTTTGTCAGTGTTTTAAAAATTGCAATAAAATACACATAATATCTGCAAAAAAAAAGAAATAGAATCAACAATCAGAGTTGTACTGATCTTATGTCTGGTATGGATCCTTGAGATCCCTACCTGTCAGATAGGGTATCAGACTCAGAGCTGGGCAGTATTGTGTGGTCTGACAGGATGGACAGACCAAGGGTGAAAAATTGTAAAGCTCGAGTGAGGATTCTAGCTGTCAGGCGTGATTGCTAGTAGGAGGCTCTCCTGGGCCATGGACAGGAGATTTATTGGGACTGGCTCTAGGATAGACCTGAGAACTGTAAGTAGGGGGTCCACCTACCCGTTAAAGGAAGAGCAGTTGAACTGGTGGGTGAAGTCGAAGGTGTCATTCTTCCAACTTGTAAGGATGTAAGGTGTGAGATGCAGACGTAAGGGAAGGATAAGATTCTTCAAGATATAGATTAGTATTATGGCATTGAGAGCAAGAGGAGGGCCAGATGTTCATGCAGACAGGGAGATAAGAGATTACAGGGGACAGAGAAACATATTCCTGTGGGGGCTGCAAGCCTGGAGAGCAAGGAAAGATTAGAGGATGATAGGATACCATAGACAGAGACCTTGAGCCAAGAGCACTAGGACATTTAATGGGATTAGACAGTCTGAGTGTGGGGGAGTCCGACTAGAAAATAATCTTGAACTGAGTTGTGAAGAAGGTGGTAACTGCTGAGTAGAAATGTTTGATTTTCTTTTGAGAAGTGTCTATTCATATCCTTTGCCCACTGTTTAATTAGGCTGTTTAAAAAATACTCAGCCTCACTATTCATCAGAGAAATGCAAATTAAAACCACACTGAAATACCACTTAACTTCAGTCTGGATGGCCATCATTAGTAACTCAAAAAACAACAGTTGCTGGAGAGGATGCAGAGAAAAGGGAACACTTCTACAATATTGGTTGGAGTGTAAACTAATACAACCTCTGTGGAAAATAGTATGGCAATTCCTAAAAGATCTAGCAATCGACCTTCCACATGACACAGCAATCCCCCTCCAGAAATGTACCAGGTGGAACTCAAATCATTCTACAAAAAATACCTGCACACACGTTTGGTGCGACACTATTCACAATAGCAAAAATATGAAACCAACTGTGCTGCCCATCTAAACTGAACCGGAATTTTAAAAATGTGATGCATATACATGATGCAATATTACGCAGCCATAAGGAAGGACAAAATTATGGACTTCACAGAAACTTGGATGGAGTTAGAGTCTGTAATACTCAGTGATTTATCACAGAAACAAAACACCGAATGCCACATGTTCTCACTCATAAGCAAATGATGAACATTTGCCATCATATTATAAGAAAGGGATTGGCAGTAGCCAGAAACCATGGGTGTTGGGGACACATAATATCAAAAAGAGTACATGATCTCAAACCAGGTTAAGTGAGGACCAAAGGGAGGCCCAAACTTTAACTGTATGATCACCACTTGTATACCTAATCTTGAGTGTACCACACATCTTTAAAATAAAATGAAATATTTTAAGTAATTTTTAAAAGAAGGACAAAATTATGGACTCTGCAACAACTTGGATGGATTTAGAATCTATCATACTCAGTGATCTATCACAGAAACAAAGACCTGAGTACCACATGTTCTCACTTATAAGCGGACCTTGAACATTTATCATAACAGTATGAAAAAAAGAGTTGGCAGTAATGGGATGCTTTCAGGAGAGAGAAGGGGTGGGCATAGAACATCAATAAGGGTACCTGATCTCAAAACAGGCGAAGTGGAGGCCAAAGGGAAGCCCAATCTTTACCTGTATAATAACCACTTATCTATCTAATCCTGAATTGTACCCTACATCTTTAAAATAAAATAAAACAATAATAATTAAAAAATGGTTGGTGGCAGGGCCCAAAGTCCACTAGAATTGGTTTTCATTGTAAATGCTGAGATTTACAGTGTCTACATCCAAAGTGTTTTATCCAAAGAAGCTGAGATGAGCAGAGCTTGCTTTTATTTTATTTTATTTTATTATAAAGATGTGGGGTACAATTCAGGGTTAGGTATGCAAGCATTGATTATGCAGTTACCCTTGTTGATGAGGTATGCCCCTCCCTCCACTAGCAGTTTCTCTCAACTGGCAATCTCACTCCCCCTCTCCTGACAGTTTCCCACTACTGCCAATCCCCATCTACAGTATTATAATAATTGTTCAAGGTCCAACCATGAGTGAAAACATATGGTACTCTGTTCTTTGTTTCTGTGACAGATCACTGAGTATGATTGACTCTAAAACCTTCCAAGTTGCTGTGAAGTCCTTGTGTTTGTCCTTCTTTATGGCTACATAATATCCCATTGTCTATATGTACCACATTTAAAAAATCCAGTCCAACTTCTATGAGCAGCATGATTGGTCATACGTTTTTGCTATTGTGAATAGAGCTGCAACAAACATACATGTGCAGGTATCCTTTTGGTAGAATGATTTTAGTTCCTCCGGGTATATTTCCAATAGGGGAATTGCTGGGTCATATGGAAGGTCAATTTCTAGTTCTTTCAGAAATCGCCACACTGTCCAAAGAGGTTGTACCAGTTTGCATTCCCACCAATAGTGTAGAAGCGTTCCTTTTTCTCTGCATCTTCACCAGCAACTGTTGTTTGTTTTCTTAATGATGGCCATTCTTACTGGGATTAAGTGGTATCTCAATGTGGTTTTGATTTGCATTTCTCTGATGATGAGTGAGGCTGAGCACTTTTTCCTGTGTCTGTTGGCTGCCAGTATTTCTTCTTTTGAGAAGTGGTTATTCATGTCTTTCATGTACCTTTTAATGGGGCTATTTGTTTTTTTCCTTTCGGTATGTTTGAGTTCCTTGAAGATCCTAGATGTTAGGCCTCTGTCAGTTATACAGTTGTAAACACTTTTTCCTATTCTGTGGGCTGTCTCCCTGATCTCCTGATGGTTTCTTTTGCTTTGCAGAAGCTCATTAGTTTGATGAGGTCCCACTTGACTATCTTATTTCTTAGGTATGGGAATTTAGGGTTCTGATCAGGAATTGTTGCCAGTTCTAATTTCTGTAAGAGTGTCTCCTGTGTTTTCTAAGATTTCTTATAGTTTGAGGTTTTACATTT
>NW_006969193.1:0-664 GCF_000164805.1 Carlito syrichta | reverse complement strand
TTGGGAAGCTGAAGTGAGTGGATTGCCTGAGGCCACGGGTTCGAGACCCACCTGGGCAGCTAGACGTCATCTCTACAATAAATCAAAAAATCAACCAGGCATGGTAGCACATGCCTGTAATTCCAGCTACTTGGAAGGTTGAGGCAGAAGGATCATCGGAGCCCAGCAAGTTGAGGCTGTGGTGGCTGGGAGCGGCCACTGCACTCCAGTCTGGGCAACAGAGTGAGACTCCAACTCAAAAAAAAAAGAGAGAATACACAGGTTTATCAAGTGCTCAGGAATGTGACCAAGATGGCTTATGCTCTGGGCCATCAGATAAGTCTTAATAAATATAAAAACTGAAGTCACAAAAAGTGTGTTCTCTAAATAGTGGAATTAAGCTAGGAACCTGGAAAATTCCTAAATATTTGAAAACTCACACACATATTATTGGGTCAAAGAAGTCAACTGGAAATTATCAAAGATTTTGAATACAATGAAATAAAAACATATCAAATTCTATGGGATATAGCTAAAGCAGTACTTGAAGGGTAATTTGTAGCTCTACATGCCTACATTCCAGGAATGGGAGGGTAGGGATGGAGGACTCAGGAGACTGGGTTTTCTGTTCAGGTCAAGAGAGAAGAATGGGATTATAATCAGCAAAATCAGCCTGGAGTGTAGT
>NW_006969192.1:0-1217 GCF_000164805.1 Carlito syrichta | reverse complement strand
TCAGCTAGCCAGTCAGGTTTCTAGTCAGCTAGACAGGTAAGTGAGTTACATATTCAACTAGCTAGTCAGGTAGATAGTTAAGTCAGCTAGCCATCTAACTAGCCAGTTAGCTAGCTAGTAAAGTCAGCTAGCTATACAGCTAGACAGCCTGTTTGCTAGATAGCAATATCAGCTAGATAGCCAGCTAGCTAGTCAACTAGCTAGTTAAGTCAGCTAGCAAAATCAGCTACTTACTAGTTAACTAGTTGGCTAGCAACACAGCTAGCTGGTGAGCTAACTAGTGGGCTCCATCGCTTTCTATCAGGTCAGCTAACTAGTCAGCTCGTTCATCTGCTAACAGGTAAGCAAACAACTTGGCGTGCTCGCCAGCCAGCAGGTCAACTAACTTGTCAGCTCACTTTCAGGCCAACAAGTCAGCTAAGTAGTCGGCTTGCTCACCAGCAGACTACTTAAGTAAGCTCACCAGTCGGCTGACTCATCAGCCGACTAGTTATGGCAGCACATGCATCAGCTCTCTCGCTGGCCAAATAGTTAAGTCAGCTAACCGGTCAGCTTACTAGCCGGCCAACTAGTTAAGTCAGCTAACCAATCGGCCAAATAGTGGGCCAACTTGGCAGCCGACAATTTAGGTCAGCTAAATATTCATCCAACTATTTAGGCCAGCTAACTATGAGGCCAATTCCTCAGCCAACTAGTTATCCAAGCTAAATAGTTGGCTGATTAGTCGGTCAACTTGTTAAGCCAGCTAGCAGGTCTGCAGTGAAGTCAGCCAATGTGTTAACCCACCTAACTAGTCGGTCAACTCATCAGAAAAGACGTTAAGTCAACTAGCTAACTCGTTAAACTAGTTAAGTCAGATACTTTACTCATTTACAAACTATTTAAAACAGTTATCTAACTCTTTACCAACTCATTAATTCAGCTAGCTATCTCACAAGCTAACTAGTTATGTCAGCTAGCTAAGTGAGCTAGCTAGGTAATTCAACTAGCTAAGTCATCTAGCTCACTAGTTATCTAATGATTTAAGTCAGATACTTAAGTCTTCTACCTAACTAGTTTGCTATTTAGCTAAGTCAGCTCATTATTCAGCTGGTTAAAGAGTTGGCAAACTATATAATTCAGGTAAAGTCAGCTAGCTAACTAGTTAAGCCACCCAGTTAAGTCAGCTAGCCAAGTAGTTAAGTCAGCTAGCTAAATCAGCTAGTTAAGTCAGCTTT
>NW_006969191.1:0-796 GCF_000164805.1 Carlito syrichta | reverse complement strand
GATGATTTTGTTAAATGCTTTTTTGTTCTGCATAGATTCATACAATTGTGTGATGATTTTCTTCTGTGACTAGTGGATGTAGGTTACATTGATTGATTTTTTAAAAAATTGAATCAGCCTGTATCCCTGGAGTAAACCCCACTTGGTCATGGTGTATAATTCTTTCCAGATTTTGCTGAATTTTTTTTTTTCAGTGCGAGTCTCACTCTGTCACCCAGTCTGGAGTGCAGTGGACACTCCCGGCCACCGTAGCCTTGACCTGCTGGGTTCTGGCGATCCTTCTGCCTCAGCCTTCCAAGAAACCGGAATTACAGGCACGCGCTGCCACGCCCGGCTAATTTTTTTATTTTATTGTAGAGATGAGGTCTCGCTGCCTGGGCGGGTCTTGAACCCACAGGCTCAGGCAATCCACTCACCTCAGCCTCCCAAAGGCGTGGGATTACAGGCTGAGTAACGGAGCCCGGCGATTTTGCTGAATTACATTTGATATGATTTTGTTAAAGATGTCGGTGATCATATTCATGAAGGACATTGACCCGTAGTCTTCTTTTTTGTACTCGCTATTTCTAGTTTTGGTATCAGTATAATACCTACTCCCTAAAATGACTTGGGAAGTGTTCTCTTCTATTTTCTGGAAGATACTGTGTAGAATTGGTATCAATTTGTCCTTTTTTTTGAGTTGGAGTCTCTCTCCATCACCCAGACTCGACCTGCTGGGCTCCGGCAATCCTTCCACCTCAGCCTTCTAAGTAGCTGGAACTATAGGCGCGCACTAATTAATTCATCTTAAAATGTT
>NW_006969190.1:0-687 GCF_000164805.1 Carlito syrichta | reverse complement strand
TTCTAGGCAAGGACCTAGTGGTATATGCCTGTAATCCCAGCTACTGGGAGATGAGGTGGGAGGATCACCTGAGTCCAGAAAGTCAATGCTGCAGTAAGCCATGATTGTGCCACTGCACTCCAGCCTGGGTGACACAGTGCGACTCCAACTCAAAAAAATAAATACATAAAATAAAATAGATCCATAATCTGATGACTCTTTTGTCATATCTACCAATTTTGATCATGACACCCTCTCTTGCCTGGAATATTGCATTATACTCCTGTTCCATTGGTATTCCCTACACTCTACACAGTAAGGCAGCCAGGTTGATGCTTATAAAAATGTAGATTATGTTCCACTTCTGATCCAAAAACTCCAAGTAGTGTCCCATATGCCTCACAAAAACAGCTAGAGTCTTCACAGTGGCCTTCAAGGCCCATGAGTTCTGCTCTCTGTCTACTATCCACCCAACTCAGTTGCATCCATATGGGCCTCCCTGTGGTTCCTGGAATAGACAAGCATTTCCACTGCAGGGTTCTTATATTGGGAGGTCCCCCTTGCCTGAAATACCCTTTCCTCCAATCATCATGTTGGCTCACTCCGCTACCACCTTTAGGGCCCTGTTCAGATCTCACCTCATCAGTGTGGTCTACTTTCTTCTTCTCTTTATCACCTCAGCTCTGCCCCCACCCCAACTATCTAGAT
>NW_006969189.1:0-595 GCF_000164805.1 Carlito syrichta | reverse complement strand
GGCCAGTGGCCAAATACTTTAAAATTGTGCTATACATTTTTACAGTCTCAAAAAATTTATGATCATAACCGGTAACAAAATATTTCCTTTTGAAAGTCTCTTGGATGTCTCTATTTGTGTGATAATCCATGGGCAGTCAACAGTATGTTTACATGTAGCAGCTACAGAATTTCTTAATAACTCAAGATTGATACTACCTTATTTAAATTTGATGTGGGTTTTATTCTTGTTTGCGTTAGCTTGATATTGTGTGTACAATCGTAGGTAACTTTATTGATGAATGTATTTAAAATAAAACATTTAAATGCCTCATAATTCAAAAATTTGTCAATTTGGAAAATTATGTGTGTGAATTTTTTACATCAACATAGCAGGCAAAGATAAAGGTCATTTGTTGTCCTCTGATGTTAATGAGAAAGTTCACACCTGTTGTTTGGGAAGCATGATTAAGGAACCTCTCCATAGTCTCCAGTGAAAAACTCAAGCTGTGTCATCATGCAAGAAGCCAACCCTTAGTATTCCTGTTTCTGCCTTTAGCTTTTCTACTTATTGTTGCAAGGTTTGTTGCAGTTCTGTTCACAATAGCAAAAACATG
>NW_006969188.1:0-524 GCF_000164805.1 Carlito syrichta | reverse complement strand
AATGTGGGGTCAGCAATTGGGGGAGTTGGGGCTGGAGGTGCAGAGCTTGGGAAAACTCACATGCGGGGGGGTGGGAGGGGAAGGACTGAGGGCAGAAGGTTTGCAAGAGAATGGATTTCTTTCTTTCTATCTTTCTTTCTTTCTTACTTTCCTTTCTTTGTTTGTTTCATCCTTTCTTTTTTCTATTTATTTATTTATTTATTTAATTTCCTCACTATGTTGCCCAGGCTGTTTTCAAACTGCCCACCTTGGGGTAACCTCTCAGCCTGGGACTCCCAAACTGATACCATCACAGGCTTTCTATTTGGTCGACATCCTGGTCTTCCTGCCTGGTTTTGAACTTTGGGCTGGAGGCGATCCTCCCACCACGGCCTGCACTCATCCAAAGTTTTCTTGGTTTGGCTTGGGGTTGAGGAGGAGGATTGCTATAGTGTCCTGCTTGGTCTCAAGCTCCCGGGCTCAGGCCATCTTCCAATCTTGGACTCCCTCAGTGCTGAGGAGACAGGCATGAGTCGTCCGGCCAT
>NW_006969187.1:0-720 GCF_000164805.1 Carlito syrichta | reverse complement strand
CAGACTATGATTCTGTTTTGTTGTCCTTGTGAGGACAATAACATATGAGGTGGCTTTATTATTAGCATTTACTATATTTTTGTTTACTTAGTCGGCAATTTGTAAGGATAATTTAGTATGTGGTAGAAACAGCATTTTTCTTTAATTAGATTAAGGTGGATTTACTTCTTCCATTCCTTTGTCCATTTGGAAATTGGTATTAATTTTTTTGGTTTTTATTTTGGTACTTTTCCATTAAAGGATTTCAAAACTAAAATACTAAAGCTCCCCTTGTGGAGTGAAAAATTGCATGACCCATTTTTTATCAAATAAAAGATGGTGGAAAAATAAAAAAAAACATAGAATAGTAGAAGTTAAAAAAGACATGCTCAGCATATAAAATTGAGGTAGCTTTTCTTAATTTTCTCTGTCATTCCTACATATATCATCATTGAATTGAAATCCATGCACGTATATGCAAAGATACATTTTTTTAGTTAAAATAAAATAAAGTATAAACTTCCAAACTCCAAATCTAGCAGTTGCATATCTTTTTATTTTTAAATGTACACTTGAAGGAAATGCTCCTAAAATTGGAGATATAGTGTTTAAATGAATTTTATATCTACCAATTTGCAGCTATATAATCAGAGTTAGGTAAGACAATTAAATTCTAGGTTAGAGCTGCCTTTATTAAAGCTCAGTCTAGATGGAAGAAGCAATGGCAAATTGAGTGTGGAA
>NW_006969186.1:0-639 GCF_000164805.1 Carlito syrichta | reverse complement strand
TCATTTTATTCATCATGTCATTTCATCTCATCTCATTTCATCATTTCATCTCATTTCATCTCATTCATCATTTCATCTCATTTCATTTCTTCATTTCATTTCATCATTTCATTTCATCTCATCTCATCACCTCATCTCATTTCATCATTTCATCTCATCTCATCATTTTATCTAATTTCATCTCATTTCATTTCATTATTTCATTTTATTTCATTTCATTTCTTCATTTCATTTCTTCATTTTATCATTTCATCATTTCATCTCATCTCATCTCATTATCTCATCTTATCTCATTTCATCATTTCATTTCATGTCATCTCCTCTCATTTCATCATTTCATCTCATTTCATTTCATCATTTCATTTCATCTCATCTCATTTCATCATTTCATCTCATCTTATCTCATCTCGTCTCATTTTATCATTTCATCTCATCTCATCTCATTTCATCATTTCATTTCATTTCATTTCACCATTTAATTTCATTTCATCATTTCATCTCATGTCATCTCATCTCATCATCTCATCTCATCTCATTTATTCATTTTATTTCATCATGTCATTTCATCTCATCTCATTTCATCTCATTTCATCACTTCATTTCATTTCATCATTTTACTTCATTTGAACATTTCGTTTC
>NW_006969185.1:0-967 GCF_000164805.1 Carlito syrichta | reverse complement strand
CATGACTTTGGCCGCAGCATTGAAGGGAGAAACCTTTTCACAGATCGCTCAAGGTATGCAGGGTGCAGGTAAACAGAAAAACGTTTCAGTGCAATCATGTTATGTGTATGGACAATCAGGCACATTAGTAGAAACTGCCCCACTACGCTTAATGTTACCTCTTACTGCACCTCTTTCTAAGGTTTTCCTTTAAAGTTGAGAATACTGAAATAAAGACCGAACTTAGTTACTCTTTTCCTTTTCTAATAGGAATGCAGAGAGCTCGAGCAAAAATAAGCAAAAGTACATAAGTAATGTGTAAGTAATATAAGTAAAATAAATAATGTAAGTAATATAAGCAAAAGTATATAAGTAATGTGTAAGTAATATAAGTAAAATAAGTAATATAAGCAATATAAGTTATATATAAGCAATATATAAATAAAATAAGTAATATATAAGCAATATAAGCAGTATATAATATAAATATTATAAGTAATACATAAACAATATATAAGTAATATAAGTAAAAGTATATAAGTAATAAGCAAAAGAATATCTCATTACAGTCTTGCTTTAACTATGGTCCAGTTGGGCACATTAACAGATTTTCCAGTGAAGTAAGTTATGGCCAGCTTACAGGGCATACTGGCACCACTTACTGTGGCTACTCGACCAAAAGCCTTATGTCCCAAATGCCAAAAAGGCTTTCATTGAGCTACAGAATGCCTATCTAAGTTTCATAAAAACGGCACTCCTTTAAATCAACAGCAAGTCAAACCCGGCTCAGGAAAACTACAGAAGGGCCAGCCCCGGTCCCAGATAACAATAGGGATAGCCAGCCACCACCATGAACCCATTCGTTCCTTCTGCTCCATCGCAGAACTCATCCGAGCCACCACAGGGAGTACAGAACTGAACTTGTGTACCTCCACCGCAACAGTATTAACTCCAGACGTTCCGGTGACCCCAATTTCTATGAGAGTAA
>NW_006969184.1:0-749 GCF_000164805.1 Carlito syrichta | reverse complement strand
CGCTTGCAGGACGAACACCTGCAGGACAGATGACATTTATTGTTAGTTAATAGAAAGCTTTTATACCACTCATAAAGGGGCAAGACAAAGAAAATTTCTTCACATACATTATCCTTTAAAATTATCACCATCTAGTGGGCTTAGAAGCAATAAATAAGTCAATGAATCTTATTCTTAAATCCAAAAATGATAGTTTTAGTTCAAAGTCCCGAATTACACTCATTGAAATGTCTCAAGAAAGTTTCCTTCCTTCTTGATTGGTTGAATACATTCAGGGGATATTGGTAAAAGCTCTTCCTTGCAAATCAGGTAGAATTCAGCTGAAAAAACATTTGGCCTAGGGTTTTTTCTTTGGTGGGGAACTTTCTTATCACTGAATCAATTACTTGCATTGTTACTTGTCTTTTGAGAGTTTCAATCCCTTCCTGTTTCAATCTTGGGAGGTTATGCAATACTAAGAATTTCTCCATTTTATCTAGATTTTCTAACTTACTCACATACAGGCTTTCTTGCATTTTCTAATAATCTCATACATGTCTTCAGGGTTGGTTGAAGCATTGTCTTGCTGATTCTCTTTATTCACATTCCAGCAGGTTGAGGCTGCGATGGCCGGGAATGGCCACTGTACTCCAGTCTGGGTGACAGAGTGAGACTCCAACTCAAAAAAAAAAAAAACTGTGGTGCATTTATACCACACCAATAGATACCTCACCAATACAAATGAATGAACTAATGGTACATGAAACAAC
>NW_006969183.1:0-770 GCF_000164805.1 Carlito syrichta | reverse complement strand
CAGTGATGACCCCAATTGGGTTGTGTGAGCATATTTTGTTTTTTTTCCTGGCCAGGTGGACAAAGCGTTTGAGATCAAGCTGTGGCTTAGACCTGCTGACACCTGGGTGCCTGGGGGAGTCTCCTGGAAAATCGTGGTCTCCTTTTTTTGTTATTTTAGTTTAACAAAATCGAGTTAGTGCACCTACTTCTCCTTTCCCAGAGTTAGTCTGCACACCTGCACTCTTGTTCCTACCTCATCTTTTTAGTATTTCTTACTTTTTTTGAGTTTGGAGTGCAGTGGCATGCTCACGGCCAGCCCAGCGTCGACCTGCTGTGATCCTTCTGCCTCAGCCTTCCAAGTACCTGGAACTACAGGCACTCACAACCACACCTGGCTTATTTTTTGACTTATAGTAGAGATAGGATCTTTCTAAGTTGCCCAGGCTGGTCTCCAACCCCTGAGCTCAGGCAATCCTCTCATCTTGGCCTCCCAAAGTGCTGGGATTATAGACTTCAGTCACCGGGCCTGGCCATTTTGAAGCATTTCAAGATTATTTCGGTTACACAAAAGATAAGAGGTGAGAGATCTGCCTGCATATAAAGTGGAGCTTGTTTTGTTAGCCTATTGACATTTCACTGTTATATTGGTGGTTGCTTAAATTTCATTTTCCTGTCAGTACTTTAGAAGACATTTGAGTTTGTTAGGTGACTGGTTTCTGGGCACTTTAAAAGACATTACTGGTCTTGAGGGAAAAACAGAAATGACTCCTGTGGATTATCTTCCACTTG
>NW_006969182.1:0-860 GCF_000164805.1 Carlito syrichta | reverse complement strand
TACGTTTAGGTCTTGATCCATATAGAGTTAATGTGAATAGTGATAGATAGGGGTCCTGTTTCAATCTTGTGCATGTTGTCAGCCTTTTCCTAGCACCATTTATTTTAGATGTTCTCCATTACCCAGTGGGTCTTCGAGATTTTTTAAAGATGAGTGGGTTGAGAATTTGAGGATTTCATTCTCAGTCCTGGTCCATTGTTCTATGGACCAATTCTTGTATCAATATCAAACTGTGTTGATAACTATGAGCGTATAGTAAAGTTTGAAGTCTGGAACTGGGATAGTTACTGCTTTGTTTTTTTGATAAGATTCTTTTGGATATTCATGATTCTTTATGGTTTCATATGAATCCTTTATTGTAATTTCCAGGTCTGAGAAGAAGGGTGTTAATTTAATGGTTATCTCATTGAATCTGTAGATTGACAAAAAGGCTAATTTGAACATTAAAAGAGGTAAGTAAAGTCCGGAAAACAAGCATATCAAATTGTTATAAATGACGTCAGTCACAGAACTTTGACATCATAATGGGAGTGACCGTGACTACCGAGCAATCTTTAGGCTTCAAGCACTTGTGGACAGTGCTCTTCCAAATGCGGTAGACATTGTGGATTTAATTCCCCAGAAGTGAAGAGAACCATGTGTAAACACCGATCCAAAAATTTATCAAGGTATAAGTGACCATTCAAGAACCCTTTAAACGAGGCAGTCTTTTATTTTTTAAATAGTCTTTATTTAGAAGATCGAGATACTCCCAACCCGTTAGGGGACCTGAAGGGGTTGACTACGAGGTTGTCTTTTATTATTATGGTCATGGAGTCCTGTAGGAGTTTGGTTATAGCACAACTAAATAATATTTTCAC
>NW_006969181.1:0-837 GCF_000164805.1 Carlito syrichta | reverse complement strand
TAGAGTACAGGAACCCAAGGCCATCCCGGGCCATGCAGAGAAACACCATCTCTGCAGTCATTCAAAACAGGGGTCTGGGTTCTAAATGCCCGTCATTCCAGCTACTCCACAGGCTGAGGCGGGAGGATTGTCAGAACCCGCAATTTCAAGGCTGGCGGTTACCGACGGTCTGGTCCCGGGCCCCAGCCTGGGCCACCAAATCAGACCCTGTCTCCCAAAGCATTGGGATCATACACAGATTCTAAACTGTGCATGGTGTCTTCACGGAGTGACTGGCTGGAGAGCCAGGAAAAATGGGATTGGGGGGCAGAAATGTTTCCAGGTGACTGATGCATCCCTGGCCTTTCTTGGCAGAATACCATCATTGCTGAGTTGGCAGGTAGGACTGCCTGGGATACATTTCTCACCTCAGAGAGGAGACCTGACAGGAACCCAGCCAGGGAGCTTCAGGAACTCCCGCACCAACATGGGGGCAGTTATTGGAGGGACAGGGGCTATAGGGTGCCGAACTTGGGGGACCCCACATTTGGGGGTGCTGTGGGGGAAGGACTGAGGGCAGAGGGTTTGCAGGATAATGGGTTTCTTTCTTTCTTTCTTTTCTTTTCTTTCTTTCTTTCTTTCTTTCTTTCTTTCTTTCTTTCTTTCTTTCTTTCTTTCTTTCTTTCTTTCTTTCTTTTCTTTCCTCTGTAGGCTGCCCAGGTTGCACTCAAACTGAACAACTCAGGCCATTCTCTGGGCCTGGGCCTCCCTAACTCCTGCAATCACAGGGTTTCCATTTAGGCAACATCCTGGTCTTCCTGCCTGGTCTTGAACTCTGGCCTGGAGGTGATCCTCCCG
>NW_006969180.1:0-700 GCF_000164805.1 Carlito syrichta | reverse complement strand
CAGGATGAACACAGACAGCGTGCTGTCTCTGCGAACACTCCTCTTCACTCCGGGTCTTTACTTATTTTTTTATCAATATTTTTTATTATGATATTGTGGGGTACAGTTAAGGGTTAGGAATACAAATACATTTCGTTCAGGCACCCTGTTGATAAGAGGTGTTTCCCCGTCCCCAGACAGATGTTTGCTACCGTTAATCCCACCCCCCCATAGTTTCCCACTATTGTCAGTCATTTTCTTATACTATTACATTGGATGTTCAAGGTCCATTATATGAGTGAGAACATGTGATACTCAGATCTTTGTTTCTGTGAGAGGTCACTCAATATTATAGACTCTAGTTCCATCCAGGTTGCTGCGAAACTCATGATTTTGCTCTTTTTTATGGCTGTGTAGTATTCCATCGTGTGTATGTATCAATTTTTTTAAATCCAGTCCTCTTTTCATGGGCAGCATGGTTGGTTCCAGGTTCTTGCTATTGTGAACAATGCTGCGATAAACATACGTGTGCAGGTATCTTTTTTATAGAGTGATTTGAGTTCTTCAGGATATAGTCCCAGTAGGGGGATTGCAGGGTCATATGGGAGGTTGATATTTAGAGGTTTTAGGAATCGCCACACTGCTTTCCACAGAGGTTGCACTAGTTTGCACTCCCACCAACAGTGTAGAAGTGTTCCCTTTTCGCCACACCCTCTCCAGG
>NW_006969179.1:0-6039 GCF_000164805.1 Carlito syrichta | reverse complement strand
TGTTTCTCAGTTCCCTCCCCTTAGGTGGGAAAAGACAGCTGGAAGGAACTGGAGCTGGGTGTTTCCCTCCCCCAAGGTAGGTTAGGTTCTGATAAAACCCCAGTAGGCGAGTTTCTCCTGAGGGTGGACCTTGTTAAGAACACAAGGGGTTCTGCTGTATACCAGAATATTCATTCCTTTCCCTCTCCCCCTACAAGAAGCATGGAGGAACTTTTCTTCAATACTCATTGTGGTACTGAGGTAAAACCAAAGTGTGGGGGCCTCCATGACTGGGTTCCCTGGAGGTTTTGACTCTCAGACCTGTCCATACTGAGCCTCTCAAGACTGGTGGCTGGAAGTCCAAAATTAAGATCTCATAGGTAGGTTTCTGAAGAGGCCTCCCTCCCTGGCTTGCAGACTGCCACCTTCTAGCTGCTTCCTCTGTGTGTACACACGCCTGTCTCTTCCTCTGTTTCTAAGGACAGTCATCATACCCGATTAGAGCCCCATCCTAATGGCCTCATTTTACTTTAATTAACTCCTTGAAGGCCCTAAAACCACATACTCACACAGGGGGTTAGGACTTCAACATAGGGATTTCAGCAATGAAGAATGCAGTCTCATACGTAGCATTTCCCAGGGACTTTGAAGGCCAGGTTTGACTTAAGAATTCACGGACTCCTGGGATTCCACTCCCGTATGTGGAGGCCTGGCCCATCCAACTTCTCCTCCCGACCCCTGTCCATTATACAGCCGTGAAAAGCCTTGTGTATCCCAGTCTGCATGACCAAGCTCTGTCCCAACACCCCCTGCAAACAGCTATTTGCTGACCTCTGCATTGGGCACAGAAGCACACATATCAGCAGGGAGGTGTCCACAGGAAGAAGGGGTCTGGTGATGAGGACCTGGCAGGGAATCTCAGGTCCAGAGTACCTAGACCATCATCCAGGAAGGGTGGGGGTGCAGGCCCTGAGTGGCCATGTCCCTTTGGCCCTGCAGATCCAACCCTACAAGGAGAGTCCAGGCTGCCGGAGGGCCCACTGAAGAGGGAGTCCACAAACTACAGTCTGCAGGCCAAAGCCAGCCCACCTGTACAGCCTGTGAGCTAAGCACAGTTTTTACATTTTCAAGTGTAAAATGAAAACCATTGAAAAGACTACATTAGACTTTTGGCAAGAACAGTTGCTCCATTTCAATTCTTGGCAAAAATCTAAAATTTAGGTATAGGATAAGCCTGATGTATTTTCTATCTAGCCCCCAGCAGAGAAAGTTTGCTGACCCCTATACTAAAACACAGGCCAGGGGCCCTTCTTGTGGGGTCCTCACCACTACTGACTTATAGAGTGTGATGGAAGCAGCACCTGTGCAGCCTTCAGGAGCCCATGGCTTCCATGCTTGCCCTCTCAGCAGCCAGCACCAGGCCAGTGAGCTCAGGATAAACTGCAGAGTGAAAAGTGACTGCATGGAAAGAAGGACCAGGTAGAGGAGGACCCGGGACCTTGGCCCACATCCGATAGCCAGGGTCACCTCCGACCCCCTGGCCCCAGCAGAGCCACTGCAGCCGACATCCCTGCAGCAACAAGGGACCATGCCTGTCGAGTCCCAACAGAGGTCCTGAAGAATCAGTGTTCATACAGCTGTCATTTTAAGCCATGAAGTTTTGGGGTGGTTACACCTCAAGAGGTCATCAAAACAACTGCCAGACAATGGACAAGGATGATAGACAGGTGCTTCCTCTGAGGTCAGCTAAGCTTATTACAGGCAAACTCAATTGAACCCTCAAAACTGTGCCTTGAGGAAGGTGCTATGATTGTCCCCATTCTACAGATGTCACTCCAGGTTCTCCAAGAGCAGAGTGCCAGCCAGAGTCCATCATACGATGAAAAAAAAGCCACCTGAACTCCAACAGGGAGTCTTTCCATCAGGGGTGCTTATTAAGGCCACAAGAAGTTAAAATACAGTAGAAATGAATTAATCCAGAATCAAATGCATTGTCATTGACCTTTGAGCCTCTCTCCAGGTGTTCTCACACTCAATCACCAGCAGCCCTGGTCACTGGTCTCCTTTCTGAAGGTGGCAGTGGGTGGCAGGTACCAAGGAAGACCTGGGCAGGGTGCCCAGCCCAGCACCCACCTGTGGAAGCCTGCTTGCCTCTGGCCTCCTCTGCCAACCCCAGCAAGCTATACAAAATGCTGACCGTGCATCAGAACAAAGTTACTACATGTACAATAAAGGAATGAACTGGGGGTTAGGGATAAATTTTATGTCTGCAGGAGCTTTATTGGCTGGAATAAACTTCCCAGAACTGGGAAGCCTCAAAGTCTAGTGGGTCTTCACAGATGTATCTGGTAACAGCAATGACCGGTGCACTGAGGTGGTGTCTGGCCACAGCGGCTCTAGGACAATGGGCCTGTGCGCCAAGGCCCCACCTCTTGCCCTCTGCAAGTCCTGGCAGGTCACCCCTCCCCTCCAAGCCTCCTTTTCCCTGTCTATGAGGCAGGAACACCACTTGCCTCAGAGGACGATCATGAGAACCAAACGTAGTCACAGGTCTCACTATGTAGAGTACAGTAAGAAATTAGCAAACGTTAGGGAACTCACTCAAGATACCCACCTCCTCCCCACCACTGCCGGGGCAACCTCACAGAGTCAGAGGGGAAAGACAGGTAGAAGTCTCGGACTCACTTTTACAAGATGTAAATAAATCCCTAAATAAGGGACCAATCCAAGCTAGCCACAGAACACCAGGAGTCAAAGCTGATCAGAGCATTGTCAGGCCCTGAACATAAGTGCTGGGTCGGTGACAGCAGCACTGGCACCTGTGGGCGCTGCATCCTCAGGGCGGCATCTGGGCAGGGATCTGCAGCTCTGCTCCCAGGGAAGAGTGGCTCAGCCCTGGGCTATAGCCTGGGCGTGCCTTGAATCGGGGCTGTGGGGAAGATGAGCAAAAGCCTCTCTGTGTTTCACTTTCTCCAATCAGAAATTAGAATCGATGTAGGATTAAACAAAATAAAGTAAATGAGGCGGCTTAGTCCTGGCTCAGTACATAGGATGCATCCACAGAGGGGCAGCAATCCAGCCAGGAGCTGGCCCTTTCTGGAAGAGTAGCTGGAAAGGGGAATCAGGAGAAAGGAAGACACCACATCTGTCTCTCAGACCACAATACCACAGAGGGTGCCCAGTGCTCTGGAGAACAGGGCTAAACTGATTAACTCTGAGGCTGGGAGAATTATGAGATGGCTAAAAGGCTACAAGCCAACAATAAAATACATGAGATAATATAAACTACACAATTCCTAGAAAAGGTCTGCGAATTACACAATGTAAGGAAGATTGTGAAGGCAGGCAGCGTTGGCCCTTTAACTATTTATCTGCGGGAATGTGGCTGCTTCATTTTTTCTTGTAAGGCTGGAGTCACTGTACTGTGACCCTGGGGAGAGGGAAATTGGCCTCTGCTAGAAAGCAAGGCCCTTTGCTTATCACTCTCTTCCTTTAATCAAGCACTCTGTTTTGCCAGGCTGGTGGGCCCGTGGCTGGAGGCGGCAGGTCTCAGCGGAGCCGTGGCTGGTGTGCCTGGCTTTTCTCCCTGTGTCAGGGCCTCCCCTTCTCAGTGGCAAGTGCTAATTTGCTGCCTGACTGCCTGGCTGCACATGGACCAGTTATTTTCTCATTGAACGTTTAGATCCTCTTTTATTTCCATTCATCTCTACAATCCTTCCCCCAAAGGCCTGGAAAAGTCTCTAGGGCAGTGAGGGCTGTCTGGAGCCCTGGGCTGATGATCCATCGACCCTCGGACACTCAGCTCCCCAGCGTGCTGGCTTTCTTGTGTCAGTGGAGCCAGGCATGTGCAGTCTCCTCCACCCATGACAGCCTCGGAGTCACCCTTCCAACAGCCAGCCTAGAGCTCCAGTCCACTCAGTCCCAAGGCTTCCTCTCTACCCTACCCCAGCACCTCCGCAAGGTCGCACCTGGGAGTGTAGAGCATAGGCGTCCATCTCATGCATACACGGTAAGCCAGCACTGCTCCAGACCCTGGGGCGGGGACACATCAGCAGACAAGGAAAGCTGCCCTTGTGGAGCTCAGTGGGATATGCTGAGACACCAATTCAGGATGTCCTCATCCCTCTCAGTGCCATGGAGACACGGCAGAGACCAGTCCGCAGCCTGGGTAGGGCTGCACTGTGCAGGTTTAAATAGGGTCACCAGGACAGGAGACTTCCCCCAGGTGGCCTCTGAGTGAAGTCTTGAGGGAGGTGAAGGAGGGAGCCACACTGATGCCTGGTGGGCAGGGTCTGTGAGTAGAGAACAAGATGAGGAAAAGCCCTGTGGAGGCTGGGAGGAGGGGAGGTCTGGCAAACCTGAGAGGGGAGAAGGAGCCAGTGCAGCTAGTCTAGAGGTGGGCTCGGTGGGGGTAGTGGGGAGAAGATGGTGAGAGTCAGGTGACAAAGAGCTTTGGGGCCTCATCAAGATTTTGGTCTCTCCCACTTCTGCCTGCAATCTCAGCATTTTGTAAGGCTGAGGCAAGAGGATTGTTTGAGCCCAGGAGCTCGAGACCAGCCTGGGAAGTAAGAATGCATCTCCACAAAAAAATTTAAAAATCGCTTGGACATGGTGGCACTGGCCTGTAGTCCCAGCTACTGGAAGGCTGAGGCGGAAGGATCTGCTGAGCCCAGGAGGGTGAGACTGCGGTAGCTGTGATCGTGCCACTGGCCTCCCCAAGATGCCTGAGTCAGAGCCCTGCTCACAGCGCCTGGCCCTGCCCCTGCTCTCACCTATACCTCGCCCCATTCCCACTCTGCACTTTGCTAGGGCCCTCAGTTTCCTGCCCTAACAGACACAGCTGCCTTCCCGCCTCATCTCACAGCCCCAACTCCAGCTGGTGGCTTCTGGGAGACTCCCCCTGCCTGCAGGGCCGGGCCCTGAGCACTCCCTACGGGCTTTGCACCAGGACTGCGAGCCCTGCTGGAGAGTGACAGTCTGGCTGTCCCACACACCAGCCTTTCCAGCTGGAGACATGCAGCCCCTCTCAGCTCTGGGCATGCTCCCTTGGGGCACTCCTCCCAATCCACCCCCACCCGTGGGACTGGGCCCACCCTTCCTGGTGTCACCCTCCGGAGATGTGGGCCATCCAGGAGGCGATGGCAGCTTTCCTGCCACCCTGTCTCTCGTGCCCCTTGCCTTTCTCCGGTCCTGAGAAGGGTGCTCTTCCTGTTCCTGCTCGCCGATGGGAGGTAGCATTTCCCTTCCTCCCTCCCTCAAGTTTCTGCAGCTTGTCTTCCCTGGGGGAGGTGCCACAGGATTTGCTTCCATTTGCAACAGATTCCCACAGAGAGCGTGCTTCTTCCCAACTCCTGACGCTCATGCTCACCCGTGCCATCACCATTGGGGATCCTGGCTCCCTTCCACGCCCCCTCCCCTCCCCTTGACCTCCACAGTCCTCTGCCAGCTCTGAGGTCATGAAGACTTAGCTTCCTCGGAGTCCATGACTGCACCTCTCTGGTCCTCCCACCTCTTGGGGCTTCCCTGACCTTCTCCCCAGAACGGCCTGGTCGAGTTCTCTGAGAGCCAACTTGGAATGTCAGGTGAACTTCACATGGAAAGGCCAATGCCTGACCACTGTCACGGGCACCACTGGGTGTGCATCCCCACAGGCTGGAATGCATACGCTGTGTGTCCCGGGATGGCTCTCCAGCTCTCAGAACCCATCCGGTCCCCAGTCCTTCCAGGAGTTTGCCCATCTGCTTAAAGGTAGCTGGATGCAGAGCAGGCCACCACACCCCAGATTTCTCCCTGGTGACCGTGGCTGTGCTGGAGGGGCCACCTGCTGTTGCCAAGAGGATACTGTCACATCCACTTCTCTAGACTCTCCTGGCTGTGGTCACCAGCTCCTCACGGCCCCAGCCCAAGGGCCTCTTTGCAGCTGTCCTCAGACTCCCCCTCCGGCCCTGCATTCCTCGCATGTAACGGCACTGGCTGAATATGAACACCGAATGTACTGGCTGCTCGAAACCATAGGGTGGCCCGCTCAATGCCGTGGGTTGGCAAGGGCTGCTGCTGCCG
>NW_006969178.1:0-733 GCF_000164805.1 Carlito syrichta | reverse complement strand
TGCGAAAGGGAGTACTCATATACAGCAAACTGCATGGCTGTTGTAAAAATAAGGAATCTGGGTTATACGAGTCCTCAGTCCTGAAAATCTATGGGGCATCTTGCTGATGCCTAAAGATGAATCAGGGATTTGAGGCATGAATGTGTGTAATAGCTGTCCCCATATACAGGATACTACATGGCCTCTTGCTAAATAAAAAAAGAACAAATCTGTTTTATATGGTTCCTCTATCAAAAAATCTACATGGTGTCTTACTACGGGCTAAACAAGAATCAGGGTTTCGAAACAGGAATCTAGAGAAAGAGAGTCTTCACATACAGGACACTAAACTGCCTCCAGCTAAGGACGAGTACAGAATCTTTGTTGGACGCGTCCTCAGTCCAAAAAATTCCCAGGGTGTCTGCTATGGGACAAACAAGAAACAGGGCTTCAAGCTCCCTAAATGTTTTGGAGCAATTTATCATGCGGATATTATGAATCGGTCATTTCAGGACTCCAGCAACATTCTGGTCCTCTTAAAAGTTGTAAACAGGTATTGAGCACTCCAAGTCCGTTAGGTTCCTCGGAACAACTAAGGCCAGATTCCAGGACAAAAAGAATCTGCATGCCATATTTGGGTGTAACTCTGCTCTTAAGGTGAAACGTGTAATCCTTCCCTTCCGTTTCTCTTTTTATTTTGAGAGGGGACAAGGGTTTTGCACTTGCCAAATGTTTAGTATGTATTTGTGAAGGT
>NW_006969177.1:0-726 GCF_000164805.1 Carlito syrichta | reverse complement strand
GGTAGTCTTTTTTTTTTTTTTTAAAGCAGTCTTTATTGAGAGGACCGAGAATCTCCCAAACTGGGAGGGGATGTGAGGGAGTTGGCCATAAGGTACTCTTTTATTATTATGGTCATGGAATCCTGTTGGAGCTCGGTTACAGCAAAACAAAATAATATTTTAGCACTTTCCTTAGTTTAGAAACTTTTGGATGTTTTTAGTAGTGTGTAACAGCTTTTGAGCTGTTTTTCTGCAGGATTTGCACTTTGCTTTCACTAACATCATAATCTATTTTCCATAATTTTCAATTATCTAAATTTTTATACTAAAGCAGAGCCCAAATACTAACTCATTTGTAAATCTCTATGTTATTTTGGTTTATATATATTGAGCCCCAAATTCTCTTTTTTTCTGTGTGCCTCATTGTAAATGCTAGGTGATTAAAAGTATCAGATTAATTGGATACTTTTGCAGAGTGCAGCATTATATCTTAGGTAGAGGAAATACTAGGGGATTCAATGTAAATAGTCTTTTAAAATATAAATTGGGTTAAAATATAAAGGGAACGTGGTTTTATATTTCCTTCAAATATACAAGGGAAACTTTTCTCTAAGGATTGTACATCTGTAACATTTAATCAAAATTAACAAGCAGAAAATACAGAATGCACCAAGAAAATGTACTCGAATGTTAAAATTGGAAAAAGCTGTATTAAATTACAATACTGTTTTATTTTCTAAAATTTTG
>NW_006969176.1:0-495 GCF_000164805.1 Carlito syrichta | reverse complement strand
CGTTCTGTGCCTGATGGCTGCCATAGCTCGGGGTCATCTGTTCCATGAACTCACATGAGTCTTTGCCGTGGGGCACATGTGTGGAGGGTGGAGGCAGGCCTTCTGGGGCATATGGCTGCAGGTATGGGAAGGACATGCCTGGTGGTCACCTTTGAAACTTCCCACAAAAGACAGGCAGGAAAGTGCATTTTCCTCTCCCATCCCTGAGGGTGACTCCTCCTGCTGGGTGGCAAGGGTCGTGGTGGTGGTGGGAATTGTTGTTATTTGGAATCAGAATCCCACTCTGTCATCCAGGTCAGAGTGCAGGGGCATGCTCACGGCCACTGTGGACTCCACCTGATGGACTCAGGCGATCCACATCAGCACCTTGAGTGTCTGGATCCACAGTCCTGCACCATGCCCGGCTGATCCTTGAATTTATCTTTGATGTCCCAGACAAGGTCTCACAGTGTCCTGGGCTGGTCTCCAACCCTTAGGCTCAGGCCGACCACTCGC
>NW_006969175.1:0-5067 GCF_000164805.1 Carlito syrichta | reverse complement strand
TGAGTTAGAGTCTCACTCTGTCACCCAGACTGGAGTGCAGTGGCCGCTCCTGGCCACTGCAGCCTCGACCTGCTGGGCTCCGGCGATCCTTCTGCCTCAGCCTTCCAAGTAGCCAGAATTACAGGCATGTGCTACCAGCCTGGCTGATTTTTTGATTTATTGTAGAGAAGAGGTCTTGCTGCCCAGGCGGGTCTTGAACCCGTGGGCTCAGGCAATCCACTCACCTCAGCCTCCCAAAGGCATGGGATTACAGGCTGAGCCATCGAGCCCGGCAAGGATATTTCTTAAGACCATGTGAATTAGAACAGTTGTATGGGCTGTAACTTGGTATTTCATAGTAAACTACAGTTCTTTGATGACTACATTTGGGATATGAAAATTTAAATAAACCCATTGCTGCTGCAAGGCATCTTAAAATTTCTAAAATGTACAAAGTCAGGGGCTTAAGAAGGTAGTGGAGATATGATATTTGTATTTAATCTTCTCTGCACTTTCTCTATAAAGATTAAATTTCACTAACTAAATAAAAGTCATTTGACACAATGTTTACCATATAGAGTAAAAAAGATAACTGTTTGGCAATCCCTTCAGGTCCCCTCCCACTGTGGGAGCTGTTTTGTCCTCTGTCCTATCAACAAATCCTGCTTTCTCAAAAAAAAGTTGTTAGTAGTTATAGTTTTATGAACCTCCATTGGGAAACAAATGAAAAATACTGTTTTCCAAACAAATTTGTCCACAGAACACTTATTTCAGAGACCACAATTATGGATATATGCCTATGAGCAAATGACAAAAAATGTCTCAAGTAGCATTTATTTCTCACTGAGAAAGAAATGCTCTTTAAAAGATACAAAGCAGGTGAACTAGGTGTAATGTAACCAAGGTAGAGAATTCATAGCAGAAAGAAACATGGAGAAAAGGAAATAATAGGTTAGATAAATAAAATAATACTTTACATACATAATTTCATATGTAAAAATTATTAAAATATACTTTTACTGGGAAATACAACGTCAGATAAATATAAGAAGCCATGGTTGTATTTAACCATAGAAAATAGGCTTTTGTATAAAATAATAAATTTAAAAAATAATAAACAATATTTCCTAAGCTAGTATGGAAAGCCTGAGCCTGAAAAACTTGAAAAGACCTTTTACTGCAGGACTTTATAGACTCTTAAAAATGCTGATATTCATTGTGACTTTAGAATGATCATACAGTATACATTTATGAGCTTAATGATCCACATTGTCTCCTTTTTCCCTCTCATTTTATCTGTTAGCATCTACCCGTGATCCACAGGTGATTAGGGGATGGTGAAGTTTGAAATCAATATGTATATTTACATGGTTACATTTTCTTTGGTTCATTAGAATAATTACTTAAAGGTATATTTATATGAAGACATTAAACTATGTCTAAAATATATCATGATGCCTGTCTCAAAATGTCCTTCCCATATCTATTGAAAATTAACATTGTTTTCTCTTCTTAATATACCCTACAACCTTAAACAGTCAGAAATTGTTACTCATACCAATGTAGTAGGAATGGATCTTAGATCCCATGGGTAAGCCCTGATTTATACCTGTCAGTCTGGCTTTTCTTGGTAGGTGGAATAGAACATAGTGTGTGTAGATCTGATAACACCTGGACTGGAAAGGTTCTTATTTGTGAAGGTAAGTTTTCTCTATAAAATTGTTTAACATAAGACATTGCACTATGTTGATTTTCTTTGTATCAAAAAACAGAATCCCAACTCAGTTAGCTTTGGAACAAGGGAAATTTGTTGGACAACTTCCATGAGTAGGAGTAATGCACACACTTCTGGATTTCTGGATCCAGAGGCATAGGAATACTGTTTGGAGATTTTTATAGCTTCTTTTTCATTGTGATTTTCCTTCTTGACTTTATTCCTTCTTTAAGTTCTCTCTTCAAGGTAGGTGTATTATTTTTCTAGGGCTTCCATAACAAAGTACCACAAACTGGGTGGCTTAACACAACATAAATGTGTTCTTTCACACTCTTGAAGGTAAGAGGTCCAATGTCAGGGTGTTGTCAGGACTGTACACCCTCTGTAAGCTGCAGGAAGGAATCATCACTTGCCTTTTTCTAGCTTCTGGCAGCTTCTGACAATCCTGGGCATTCCTTGGCTCATAGCCTCACTCCAGTTTTGACCTCCATAATCACATGGCCTTCTTTCATGTGTACTTCTATGTGTCCCTTCCTTTTCTTATGAGGGCATTAGTCATTATATTTAGGGCTTACCCTAAATTCAGAATTTTATCTCAAGGTTTCCAGTTGATTATATACTTCAAGACCCTATTTCATAACATATTCATATTCTGAGGTTCCAGGTAAACATTAATTTTGTAATATACTACTCAACTCATTAGAATAAATTGCCACTAGCGTTTCTGAGTTTATACTTTTCTGTCAGAGTGACTCTAATAGTCTTTCTCAATGTTTGTTCAGAAAGGTACTAAATAGTACTCTGATTGTCACAGTTTTGAACTGATGATCCTATCTCCACTCAGTCAAGGTGATGTGGTATTTTGACCAGATCTATGTGAAATGTCAATCCCTGTTGCTGCTTGTTCAAGGAAATCTCCATCTGGAAACGATGTAGTGAGTTTACCAGAGAATAAAACAGGTTTGTGTTTTCAGAAGAAGGAACAAAGGAAGTTTTCCTAGAGTTCTTGATAAGGTCATCATTAATTTCTTTGTCTTATAATTGAACATTTTCTTCACGTCTTCTTTTTTTTATATCTCACACAGCAATTCATATATGAAAATGTCTTTTTTCTTGAAATGTTTTCACTATCCTAGTCAGAACATAACTCTTATTTTTTAATAAAAATATTTTATAATAATCCCTACTGTATGAGATCTTATTCTTTTATTATTTTGCTTGCCATTTCTGTCTTCCCTCCCCTATCCCCCCGTCTGCCCATCCTCTACTAGAAAATAGTCTCACAACAGATTTTATTCAAAGTGTTTCCAGCTGTTATTTTAACATCTAGATCAGTACCTTATATGTGAAAAATGTTCAACAAATATTTGTTGAATGAATATTTTAAACCCTCCTAATTCCAGATATCTATTATATGTTTCCTTTATATGCTCATTCTGTTTACTCATGATTTTCTGAAGTCTCAGTATTTAGCCATCTCTTCCTTTCATCCTATATTCTTTCCTAGGTGATTTCATTTAAGCCAATGACTTCAACAGCCTCCTCTATATATATTACTTAAAAATTACTATTTCTTATTTATTTTCTTTTAGCTTCAGACATATATCCAATTACTTCCTTGATTTGCTATCTTTAATGGAGTTCCTTAAAGATATTTTAAAACTAAACTCATAAATTTCCTTTCACCATATGGTTTTCATTTGGTATTCCCTAGCTCAGTGATACTGCCATCATATTATACAAGAAATCTAGTAAACTTAACTATCTCCTTTCCCTTTAAAAGCACTGCAATTTCAATAGATTTTTCATCTGTCCCTTTTTTGGGTTTATCATCACTACCATGGTAATCTAACCCAAGATTATCTGTCCTGGGAATACTACAGCAGCCTCTTAACTTCTCTGTCCATGTCAATACTTGCTTCTTTCCAAATTTATCTCCATTTTGCCGCCAGAGTGATGTTCTCCCAAATCACTTCCTTTTGCTGCCTTTACATTACATTGTTCTTGGGATACATGACCTAAAAAACACTACAGGTCATCGCTCCTACAACATCCCAGTCTCTTCTAGAACCCTACATGATTGCTTTGGTTTTGGACTATCTTTGGTTTGGCTTAAAACTTCAAAGATTCCACCTTTAAGTCCATTCAATTTCTGGATGAAGATGATAACCATTAGTTCTCTTAACAAATTTTGATTCTTAAATGTAAATGCTGCCCAAATAATTTTTGCCTTTTGTCAACAGAACAAAAGACCTTCAGCTTCCATGTTGAAGGCAGCTGTTTCCATGTTGGTTTATACTTCTAAAATAAGAAATAATATTCAATGATGATAAGGCAGTGCAAATGTTCCCCTTGGGCCACTGGACTATAATGGGAGTAATTATTGAAACTGTTAACTATACAACAGGAATGTTGAGTAGAGATCTGAGATGTGATGAACAGGATATCATAAACTATGGGATATGACAAAGAATAAAATTGACAGCACATTGTATTATTTCTGTGTGTGGCTCTGTGTGTTGCGTGTATGTTTTTAGTTACACAAACTTTTCTAATTATTTTTATTTATTTTCATAGCTGGTTCCAAAATATTGGTGAAAGATCTTGAAGCAGCACTCGTAACACTTAACCCAAAGCTAAGTGGTTAGTAATTTCATAAGTTTTTCTAGAAATTTTTATTTCAAAAAATGGTCTGCCGGCTCTCTGGCGGCATTTTGGGAGTGTCCGCATTCCTGGAGCACTGACTGACAGATGTCGGTGATCGGAGATGGGGCAAGATGGCAACGGCATAGGTGAACTTGTGAGATTCTCTGAACGGACCAAGACTGCAAACTGCTGAATAGACAGACAGTAAAACAGAGGGAAAAGTGAACAAAACCAGAAGACCCTCATAAGAAAAAACAGGTCATTGCAGAAGAGAAATAAAAGCAACCCCACCTTCCCTCAAAAACAGAATTGAAGAGGGGGAGGGAAAGGGGTAAAGGGAGAAAAATCTACAGAAATGAAGAAAGACCAAAAGAAGAGTATGGGTCTCTCCCAGACGCCTGGGAGAGCAGACACTGAGAAAATTGACTTTGGAATACAAACAATGCAAAGTCCCCAGAATGAAGGGTCTCAAAATGCAAATGCAGATATCAAAACAATAATGGAGAGACTAAAAAGAATTGAGGAGACACAAGAAGAAACTAGGAAGGAGCTGATATCTGAGATAACAGTAATAAAGAATACTGTGAATGAAATAAATAACAAATTGATAAGCATGGAAAGCAGAATTACCCAAGCAGAAGAAAGAATCTCAGAGCTTGAGGACCAAAATATAGAAATAACCCAAACTCTTAAAAACACAGAAAATAAGCTAAAAAAGACAGAACAAA
>NW_006969174.1:0-5999 GCF_000164805.1 Carlito syrichta | reverse complement strand
TAGCCAGCTGACTAAATTAGCTGAGATAACTGGCTAGCCTGCTGTCTAGCCCATCTGAATTAACTAGATTTTAACTAGCAAGGGAGATGGCTAGCCAACTGACTTAACGAGGTGACTTAACTAGCTATCCAGTTGGTTAGTCACCTGACTAAACTAGTTGATAAACGAGTTAGGCAGCTTGCCAACCAGGTGACTAAACTAGCTGACTTAACTACTTATTCAGTTGGATAGCCAGCTGACTTAACTAGTGCTCTAGCTATCTAGCCACCTTGATAGCCAGTTGACTTATCTAGCTGACTTAATTAACTAGCCAACTGGCTAGCCAACAGACTTAACTTGGTCAATAACTATCCAGCCAGCTGGCTAGCCAGCTGACTTAACTAGCTGTCTTAACAGGGTGGCCTGCTTTCTAGCCAATTGAATTAACTAGTTTGCTACATAGCTAGCCAGCTGGCTATCCAGCTGAAATAACTAGTTAACTTATCTAGCTAGCCAGCTGTCTAGCCAGCTGATTTAACTAAAAGGCTACCTAGGGAGTCAGATGGCTAGTAAGCTGACTTAACTAGGTGACTAAACTAGCTAGCCAGCTGGCTAGACAGCTGATATAACTAGCTAGCTACCTAGCTAGCAAGCTGGCTAACCAGTTGACTTAAGTAGCTCTCTACCTCTCTAGCCACCTGGATAGTAGGTGACTTAACTATCTGACTTAATTAGCTAGCCAGCTGGTTAGCCAGCTGACTTAACTAGCTGTCTTAACTAGCTCTCCTGCTATCTAGTCATTCGAATAAACTTGCTTGCTACATAGCTAGTCAACTGGCTATCCAGCTGAATTAACTAGGTGATTTATGTAGTTAGCCAGCTGTCTATACAGCTGAGTTAACTAGCAACTACCTAGTGAGCCAGCACTCACTAGAAGGCTGACAGCACTACTAGAAGGCTGATATAACTAGCTAGCTACCTAGATAGCCAGCTGGTTAGCCTGATGACTTAATTGCCTAGCTACGTAGCTAGCCAGTGGCTAGTCAGCTGACTTAACTAACTGACTTCACGAAGTAGACAGCTGGCTAGCCAGCAGAATTAACTAGCTAACTACCTAGCTGTACAGCTGGATAGCTAGCTGACTTAACTAGCTGTCAAAGCTAGACACTGGATGGCCAGCTACCTGAGTTAACCAGCTACCAACCTACATAGCTCGCTGGCTTGCAAGCTGTCTTAACTACCTAACTACCTAGCTATACTGTTGGCCCGCACGCTGAGTTAAATAGGTGACTTAACTAGCTAGCCTGCTGGCTAGCCAGCTGACTTAGAACTAGCTATCCTGCTTGGCAGCTGGCTCTCCAGCTCACTTAACTAACTGACTTAACTAGCTTCCCATCTGACTTAAATAGCTGATTTAACTAGCTAGCTACCTAGCAAACCAGCTGATAAACTAGCTGATTCAACTTGCTAGCTACCTAGCTAGCTATCATATAGCTAGCAGACTTAACTAGCTGTATTAACTAGGTAGCTAGCTGACATATCAAGTTGACTTATCTAGCTAGCTGCCTAGCTACCCAACTGACTTAACTAGCTGAAATAACTAGCGAGCCAGATGGCTACACATCTCATGTAACAAACTTTTTAACTAGATAGCCAGCTGCTAGACATCTGACTTAACGAGCTGACTTAACTAACTAGCCAGCTGATTAGCCAACTGACTAAACAAGCTGACCTAACTAGCTGGCCAGCTGTCTAGCCAGGTGACTTAATTGCCTAGCTAAATAGCTAGTTAGTAGCCTAGCCAGTTGAATTAACTAGCTGACTTAACAAAGTAGCTAGTTGGCTAGCCAGCAGACTTAACTAGCTAGCTACCTAGCTAGACAGCTATATAGCCAGCTGACATTACTGGCTGACATAACTAGATAGACTGATGACTAGCCTGTTGTCTTAATGAGGTGACTTAATTAACTAACCAGCTGGCTAGCCAAATAACTTAACTGGCTAACTACCTAACTAGCCAGTTGGCAAGCCAACTGACTAAACTGGCTGACTTAAATAGCTGGCCTGCTTGCAAGTCAGCTGAATTAACTAGCTTGCTACATAGCTAGCCAGCTGGCTAGCCAGCTGACATAACTAGGTGAATTAACTAGCTAGCCAGCTGTCTAGCCAGTTGATTTAAGTAGCAAACTACCTTGCTAGCCAGCTGGCTAGGAGGCTGACTTAACTCGGTGACTCAACCAGCTAGCCAGCGGGCTAGACATTTGACTTAACTATCTAGCGACCTAAGTAGTCAGGTGTCTAGGCAGCTGACTTAACTAGCTAACCAGCTGCCTAGCACGCTGACCTAACTACCTAGCTTCCTAGCTAGCCAGCTCTATAGCCAGCTGCATTAACTACCTATGTATCCTACTAGCTACCTATGTATCCCTCTGGCTTACCAGCTGACTTAACTACCCAGCTACTTAGCTAACCATCTGGCTAGTAAGCTGACTTAACTAGGTTGCTTAACTAGCTAGCCAACTACCTAGCCAGCTGACTTAACTAGCTAGCTTCCCAACTAGGGCACTGGATAGCCAGGTGACTTAACTCGCTGACTTAACTAGCTAGCAAGCTTACATAACTAGCTTACTTAACCAGTTAGATACCTAGCTAGGCAGCTGGGTTAACTAGCTGTCTTAACCATCTAGCTACCTAGGTAGCTATCTAGCTAGACAGCTGCCATAACTAACTGACTTAACTAGCTACCCAGCTGACTTAACTAACTGACATATAGCTAGTTTCCTAGCCAGCCAACTGACTTAACTAGCTGAAATAACTAGCTGGCCAGATGGCTATCCATCTAACTTAAGTAGCTTTTTAACTAACTAACCAGCTGGATAGTCAACTGATTTAATGAGTTGACTTAACTACCTAGCCTGCTGGTTGCCAGCTGAATTAACTAGCTGGCTACCTATCTAGGTAGCAGGTTAGCCAGCTCACTAACCTTGCTGAGTTAAGCTAGCAAGCTGGCTAGCCAGCTAAGAAATCTAGATAGCTACCTACCTAACCAGCAGGCTAGCAAGCTGTCTTAACTAGGTCAATTGAACCACTAGCTTGCTGGCTAGAAAGTTGACTTCTCTAACTAGCTACCTACCTAACCAGCTGGCTAGACACATGACTAAACTAGGTGACTTAACCAGCTAGCCAGTTGACTATCCAGCTAACATAACTCACACTCATCACTAGCTAGGATAGTATCTATCTAGCTGAGTTAACTAGCTAGCTACCTATCTTGTCAGTTGGCTGCCCAGCTCTCTTAACTAGCTGAATTAACCAGATAGCCAGCTGCCAAGCAACTGATTTAACTAGCTCGTTACCTAGGTAGCCAGCTGGTTAACTAGCTAGCTACTTAGCTAGCCAGCTGATTTAATAGTTAACTAACTACCTAGCTACGTAGCTACTTGCTGACTTAAATAATAAGCTAACCAGCTAACTGCCTATCTAATAAGCTGACTTAAATAGTTAGCTGCCTAGCTAGCTAGCTGACTTAATCAGCTAGCTAACTAGTTAGCTTACTCATTATCTAACGTGATAGCTAGCTGACTTAATTATCTGACTTAACTCGTAAGATAAGCTAGCTAGCTGACTCAACCAGTTGACTTAACTCTTTAGCTAACTAGCTAGCTAGGTGACTCATACAGCTGACTTGACTTATTAGATAGCTATGTAGCTAGCCTACACAAGCAGCTGACTCAACCCCTTTGCTAACTAGCTAGCTAGCTGAATCAGTCAGCTGACTTAACCCATTAGTTAATTAGCTAACTACCTGACTCAACCTGCTGACTTAACCCATTAGCTAACTACCTAGCTAGGGGTCTTAACCAGCTGACTAAATTAGAAAGCTGACTTAGCAAGATGACTTAACTACTTAGCTATCTGTCTTAACTGGCTGACTTAACTCATTAGCTACCTGACTTAACTACCTGAATTCAATATTTAGCTAACTATTTAACTAGCTGAATATCTAGCTGATTTAGTAATTAGCTGAATATCTAGCTGATTTAATAATTAGCTATTTAATAATTAGCTAGTTAGGTAGCATACTTAAGTAGCTGACTTAAATAGTTAGCTAACTAGTGGGCTAGCTGACTTAGCTAGTAGACTTAGATAGATGACTTAACTAATTGGCTAACGAGGTAGCTAGCTGACTTAACGAGTTGGTTAATGAGTTAGCTAAATATTGTAACTACTTGTTAAATGAATTAACTAGTTGACTTAACTAGTTTGTTAACCAGTTAACTAGGTGACCACTTGTTGGCTGATGAATGGGCCATCTACTTAACTGACTAAACATGTTGGCTGACTACTCGGCCGACTTGTTAGCTGGCTTAACAAGTCAGCCGAATAGTCGGCTGACTAATTAGCTGGGTTAACTAGTTGACTGATGTGTTAGCCCACTAGCTAGCTTGCTTAGCCAGTTGGTTGGCTGGTTTGGTGACCTAATTAGTCAGCCTAGTAGTGGGCCAACTAGTTACCTAGCCAAACTATACGGTCTACTAGTTAACTGAGCTAACTTGTCAGCTGAAAAGTGGGCCAACTAGTCGACCGATGGTTAGCTTAGTTAACTACTTGGCCTTCTAGTCCACCTACAGGTTAACTGACTTAACTAGTCGGCTGGGAAGTCAGCTGACAGATGAGCTGACTTAAGTAGTCTGCTGGCTATTGAGCTGACTGGTCAGCTGACAACTAGTCAGCCAGCGAGTGAGCCAACTGTTCAGCTGAATTAAATAGTCGGCCGGCAAATGAGCTGACTGGTCAGTTGATTAGTCGGAATGTGAGTGAGCTGTCTGGTCAGAAGACTTACCTAGTCGGCCAGCGAGTGAGCTGTCAGGTGATCCAACTTAACTACTCGGCCGGCAGGTGAGCCGCAGGATGATCTGTCTTAACAAGTAAGCTGGCGAGTGAGCCTACCAGTGAGCTGACTTAACTAGATAACTGGCGAGCAAACCGACTATTTAGCTCTCCTGTTGGCCTGTCAGCAAGACAACAAGTGAGTTTTTCTGTTGGCTGGTGAACGAGCTGACGAGTTAGCTGACCTGATGGAAAGCGAGCGAGACCACTATTTAGCTGAACAGCTAGCTGAATTGGTATGCAACTAGTTAGCTAAGAAACTAACTGATTTGCTACTTGACTTAACTAGCTAGCTGAATATCAAGCTGACCTAATGGAAAGTGAGAGAGGCTACTAAATACCTGACCAGCTAGCTGAGTGTCTAACCGACTAGATAGTTAAGAAACTGGCTAGTCAGCCAGCTTAAATATCCAGCAGGCTGGCTGTACAGTCGGATAGCCAACTGGCTTAACTAGTCAGCCACCCTGCTGGTCAGACGGCTAACTAGCCAGTATAACTAGATGGTCACTACCTGACCAGCCTGCTAACCAGCTGGCTTAACTTGACAGACACCTGGCTAGCCAGCCGGCAAAACAGCTGACTTAACTAGACAGCCATTTGACGAGCCAGCTGGCTTAACAAGCTAACCACCTACCTAGACAGCTGGCTAAAAAAGCTCACTTAACTCACTGACTTAACTAGCTAGTCAGCCATTAAGCCAGCTGACTTAATTAGCTAGCTACCTACCTAACCAGGTGGCTAGCTAGATGAATTAACTAGCTGACATGACCAGCTAGCCAGCTGGCTAGCAAGCTGACTTAACTAGCTAGCTACCTAGCTAGTCAGATGGATATCCACTTGAATTAACTAGCATAATTAATCAGCCAACCAGCTGGCTAGCCTGCTGACAAAACTAGGTGACTGAACTCGTAAGCCAGCTGGCTAGCCAGCTGATTTAACTAGCTGACAACACTAGCTAACCAGGGGTCTAGCCAGCTGACTTAACTAGTTAACCATACATATCCCACATGCTTGCCAGCTGACTTAACTATCTAGCTACTTAGGTATCCAGCTGACTAGCGAGCTGACTTGACAAGGTGACCTAACTAGCTAGCCAGGAGTCTAGCTAACTGACTTAACTAGTTAGCTAG
>NW_006969173.1:0-708 GCF_000164805.1 Carlito syrichta | reverse complement strand
TCTGTTGACCTCAAATATAGAAAATTCTTGTGGGAAGTCAGGTCGGAATTGGGATGTTGGGTTTGGAGGATTGTAAATTTGTGAAAGATCTTGTGACGGGGAACCAGGAAACTTGGATTCCAGTTCACAAAGAACATTATGGGAGTCTTTCTCTTGATATTCAAAGAACTGGAATTCTCGGTCAGCAGTAACTCTCTCAGTATCCTGGAGAGTGAAGTGGAAACCTGGGTAATGGGAATCGTCATATACAGGAGCATAAATGTCCATATTGCTTAGGAAGTATAAGGAATCTAGTTTACATGAGTCCTCAATCCCAAAAACTACAGACCATCTTCCTAAGTGGTAACCAAGAATCAGATTTTTGAAGTAGGAATCCGGGTAATGGGAGTCCTCACATACAGGAAACTTCACTGTCTCTTGCTAAGTAAGAATAAGGAAACTGCGTTACTCGTGTCCTCTATCACAAAAAAAAACTCAGTTCGTCTTCCTATGGGCTAAACACGAATCAGGTGTTTTTAGCATGAATCTGGGGAAATGGAGTCCTTATATACAGGAAACTACATGACCTTTTGCTAAGAAAGAATAAGGAATCTGGGTTACACGAGTCCTCAATCCCAAATATATATACAGAACATCTTGGAAATTGCTAAAAAGAATCAGAGTTTCGAAGCAGGATGTATCTAATGAGACTCCTGATATACAGGAATG
>NW_006969172.1:0-2613 GCF_000164805.1 Carlito syrichta | reverse complement strand
GGGCCAGGACACTACCCTACATGCAAAACAGTTTGATGGTGTAAAGTCACTGTTTGCCCACCCTGTTCAAGCTTTTCTATCAAATCTCTTTCTTTCCTTCTCCCCTCTGGGCGTGACTCTCCAGTATCCTCACGGTTATAAGTGAGTCATTTGGAGGAAAGATGAAGACAGTGTCTGGCATAGTCTTTATGGGCTGTGTGTCCCCTGCATCTGTCTCTCTGGTCTTTTTCTTTCTCATGGTGTCTCAACACATCCCTGCTTTTAGTGGTAACAGATCACAGATTACAGTCCCACCGACTTTGCCACTTCCTTCGTGCTGAAGACGGTGAGGCCTGTAAAGGAAAAACGGTTACTTGGGCAATCAAGTGGTTAAACGTTGCTACCAATCTTGAATATTTTTATGCTGGCGACCATCCTGGTGAGTGTTTGAAAGGGAGTAAGGGACTGCCGCTCTCCCCAGAGTCCTGGCAGGGCAGTTTTCTGCGTTTGATGCTGGTGCAAGAGTATTTCAGCTTGCCGGTAACTGTCCAGTTTCAAACAGTTGTGTGCTTTTCCTGGTACTCAGATCTCGCTCTACTGATTTCTTGTTCTTTAATGCAGTCTTCTCATATGTGTGCTCCATATCATATTTTAACAGGAGCAGCAAGAGCAGGTCTTCTGAGATTGACATCATCCTCTGATAGAATACATCTTAATGTAGTGAGTGGACAAAGGAATACTGAGAAAAAGCTTTTTCCAAGGAGAAATAAAGGACCAGTCTGCCTTTGCCAGGGATCTGTTGAGTGGCCTTGGGGAAGCCTCCTATTCCTTCTGCTTCTGTTTTCTTCTCTGTGAAAAAAAATACATAAATTAGGAAGACATTCTACAGGTGAAAGGAATGTCACAGAATGGTCCAAAAACACTCTTAAGTGTTAAAAGGAGTAACTCTGAGGATGCAACTAGTTCTGAGGAATGCTTGTGATAAGTTTCCAGACAATCTCAATTGTCCTCTGTCTGGATCACTCAAAGAATGCTCAGAATTTGGGGGGGGAAATGAAACAATGGCTGAGTAATTAAGATTGAGTACAAAAGGTACTTCTGTATGCTGGTTAAGTCAATCTCATAAAAGGGTTATGAAAAAAAAAAACCCTACCAAATTATTTCAAAAACCTGTTGTAAATAAAAGGCAGACTTCTCAATAACCTATTTACAGAAGATGACACCTAAGTTTTTCATATCTTGTGGTTCATGGGAATGTGTGCTTGCCAGCAAGAAGATAATGGGTTCAAATGTATGATCTCATACAAACAAATATGTGGAACAGGGTTATAAACAGGAATACTATTAAAATATACACTCAAATGTGTTGTACTCTGTGAAAATTGGACTTTAAGTGTTTTGACGCTCAAGGATATTAAGCTGCCGACACAAAAATGTTCACCGGGGAAAAGTTTTAATTCACAAAGTGGAAGTCCCTTAGATTAAGGCAGCCCTTCATTCTAGCCATCTTGGATCTTTATGGAAGGATGTTGCTTCTGGGTGTATGAAGTGCAAATCTGGGAACTCTTTAGCTACCCAGCCCTAAAGCCGATTTTAAGGCAACCGGCATCCAAACACAAGCAGTTTTATACATCAGATTAATACCTTGAATTGTTTCTGGAAGCCAAAGGGAAGTTTTTAAAACTCCTGGAGTCCAGTTGATGTCACCCTGTTACCAGTTTCTGAACAGTTACAACTCCAGCAGTCTCACCAGTTAAAGTTTCATTCCCGTCACCTTGTGCAGTTATTGAGAGTAGCTGCAGGTAGGGCACTTAGCTGTAACCCAGCTGAGAAATTAGACTGCCCAAGGTCACAGCGGCCTTGTTGAAGACAATTTACTTTGTTTCAGACCAGACTGGGCTACCCCTTAGGGCTTCATCCACATGTTTCTGGCCTTTTCCTGGAAGAAGGCAAAAATCTGTACAACGGATTGTGCATGTAAGTTCTCGTCAAATCAACTCTAACTTGACCTGCTTGACCAGCTTGACCAGTGCTCTGATAAGGCCATTGATTATGTTTTAGGTTCAATGTCAGAAGCTACAGGACAAGGATAACAGAGGGAGGGGAGAGTTGTTTATTTTGGAATTCCTGGGTTTCTGACACATCTTTCAGGGGAAGGAAAGTGATCATCAACGGAGTGACAGGTGGATAAATTAAGAAGCCTTGAGAGAAAGTGGTTTGAAATATCCAGTGGCCTTTGCCCCAAATAGTTAGGTACTCCCTTCGTGTGTGTGTGTGTGTGTGTGTGTGTGTGTGTGTGTGTGTGTGTGTGCACATGTGTGTGTGTGGACATAGGAATCCAAGTAGCAAAATGGGTAACAACTTTTCACATTTATCTTCACCAGTTATGTGAGAAAATACGGGGATAACACGCATGAACGCGATTTTCAGGAAACTAATCTGGCAGGACCACATGAATATTTAAGAGTTGATGAACACAATACCCTGCTCTAAGTTTAATCTGCAGTGACTTGAAAAATGTCCACAATGGCCGGCATGATTACAGACCATTTACTTAGCTGCATTTTCTTGGCCGCAGATTTCAAGTTATATGATAGGATAACCTAAAGCGCATTGTTCCTTCTTTGTGAATTT
>NW_006969171.1:0-4602 GCF_000164805.1 Carlito syrichta | reverse complement strand
CCACATCCGAGCGGTCTCGGGGTCTACGGCCCTTCCTGATCCCTAACGCTCAGTGGGCCTCCGTGACTGGCTCCCAACAAAGAACCACATAATTATATCATTAGACAATGAAAAAGCTTTTACAAAATAAAATCCAACATCCCTTCTTGATAAAAACCCTCAAACACCTAGGTATAGAAGGAACATACCTCAAAATAGTAAGTGCCATCTACGATAAACCCACAACTAGCATATTGCTACATGGTCAGAGACTGGAAATGTTTCACCTGAAAACTGGAACAAGGCAAGGCTGCCCACTCTCACCCCTCTTGTTCAACATTGAATTGGAAGTCCTAGCTAGGGCAATTAGACAAGAGAAGGAAATCAGGCGTATCCAAATAGGAAAAGAGGAAGTCAAGTTATACCTCTTTGCTGATGACATGATCCTATACCTTGAAAATCCAAGAGAATCTGTCAAAAACCTGCTTGCACTGATAAAGGACTTTGATAAAGTCTCAGGGTACAAAATAAATGTGCAAGAAGACAGTTGCATTCCTATACACCAACAACAAGCAGGCAGTGACCCAAATAAAAAGCACAATCCCATTCACAATAGCCACAGGGGGAAGAAAAAAAAAAGAAATACCTTGGCATCTTCCTAACCAGAGAAGTGAAAGACCTTTATAATGAGAACTACAAAACACTGCTCAAAGAAATCCAAGAAGACATAAACAAATGGAAAAATATTCCATGCTCATGGATAGGAAGAATCAATGTTGTTAAAATGTTCATCCTACCAAAGGCAATCTACCGATTCAATGCAATACCCATTTAATTGCCAACATCATTCTTCTCAGACCTGGAAATGATAATACAGAAATTCATATGGAAACATAAACGACCATGAATAGTCAAAATAATCCTTAGCAAAAGAAACAAAGCAGGAGGTATCATACTTCCAGACTTCAAACTTCACTATAAGGCTACAGTAATCAAAACAGCCTGGTATCAGTACAAGAATGGGCATATAGACCAATGGAATAGGATAGAGATTCCTGAAGCAAAGCCTCATCTTTGACAAAGCCTCCAAAAACAACCACTAGGGAGAGGAGAACCTATTCAGTAAAAGACATGAATAGACACTTCTCCAAAGAAGATACACAGGCAGCCAACAGACACATGAAAAAGTGCTCAGCCTCACTCATCATCAGAGAAATGCAAATCAAAACCACATTGAGATACCACCCAACCCAGTAAGAATGACCATCATTAATAAAACAAACAACAACAGATGCTGGTGAGTTTGCAGGGAAAAAGGAATGCTTCTACGCTGCTGGAGGTGAAACAACCTAGCGCAACCTCTTTGGAAGACAGTATGATGACTTCTCAAAGAACTGGAAATTGACCTTCCATATGACCCAGCAATCTCCCTATTGGGAATATACCCAGTGGAACTCAAATCATTCTACAAAAAAGATACTTGCATACGCATGGTTATTGCAGCTCTATTCACAATAGCAAAAATATGGAACCATGTATGCTGTCCATCAAAGCTGGACTGGATTTTAAAAAAGGGGTACATATTCACAATGGAATATTATGCAGCCATAAAGAAGGACAAACATATGGACTGCACAGTAACTTGGATGGATTTAGAGTCGATCATACCCAGTGATCTATCACAGAAACAAAGAACAGAGTACCACATATTCTCACTCATAAGCAGACCTTGAACAATTATCATAATAAGAAAGGGATTGGCAGTAGTGGAAAACTGCCAAGGGAGTGGGGGTGGGATTGGCAGTTGAGGGAAACTGCTAGGGGAGGAAGGAGCACACCTCATCAACAAGGGTGCCTGCATAATCAACATTTGTATACCTAACCCTGAATTGTACTCCACATCATTAAAATAAAAAACATTTTTAATTGTACAAATAAAATAGCCATGTAAGTTAAAAAATAAAAAAATAATAAATCTTGTGTAAGCAGTTGGTTATCCCAGATTTTTACTGGGTACAGAAGTAGCTAACTTCATTTTATTTTGTTTTATTTTTAGATTAGAAAAAAACTAACATTCTTTCTCAGATAATCTAGGAATAACATGGTATTGCTCTAATTTTGTCCATAATTATATATTTGAACACCTCTTAAGTTGTGGCCACATACTTCTAAAACTCCTATATTATCAAAGAAATTGATTTAAATTGGACTCCAAATGATTTCAAATTACATTTTAGCCATTGTACTTTAACCTAATCAATATTCATTTTCATTCTTTTACATTAAGTATAATACATACAACTTTAATAAACTCTTCTATTAAACATTTGTTGGATGATGACACTGAATAAAGACCAAGAAAGCGTTTAGAAGCAGTTGGACATACATAGCATATTAATGAAAATGTACTGAGCATTTATATTTGACCAATATAATTGCTTAGAGCAATCAATAGTACAACATTCCAAATCAACTTTGATGTTAGCCTGGCTAATCTCACGGTTATTTAATAATCTGCCCTGAGGAACTTCATGACTGAACTGATGTTTTATTTACATGCTTCACTAAGATAATACAAGTATTAGAAAGAATATAGATTTTGAGCATGATATGGAACCTAAAAGTACTTCTGAAACTACTTAACACTAACAAATATAATCTTAAAATTTCACTGTCCTGAGTAAAATAAATTCAATGGTAGTGTCACTTTTTAAGAGCCAAATTTATAAAGAACTATTTCCAATTTAAGATCAGTGAATGTGATTCATTTTAATTAATTTGATTGTCAGAATCATTTCACAGTGTGTATGTCTATAAAATCATTATGTTGCCATACCCACACCTTGATTATATGCAATTTTTATTTGTCGATTATACCTCCATGAAGCTGAGAAAAATAAAATTAGGAAAAATTAATGAATGTTTATCTTTATAGTCAGTGAAAAAACTACTTAAAAATAATTTGCTAAGCTCAAACTTACAAAACTAATAATTGAGGATGATAATTTATAAAATAATTTATTTTAGGATTCCTTAAAAAGCATACAAATATATCAACTCAAACACAACTTCTTGGCATACACATACTACATAAAATAACAATGTCTGTAGTTTGCAAATTATCAGCAAAACAAGGAGTTAAGAAGCGCGGTTAAAAAATCATTTAAAAAGTTAATACATTTCCGTATGATGGTAAGTCAGTGTTTCTCCAGGTTCCACCAAAGTTGCCTGAATCTTGGCGATGCCTGAGGGAGTAGTTCTCAAATGAAGCTTCTCATGCTGGAAACATCTTACCTTCAATGATACATCTTGTTTTATAGTTCATTAGTTTGCTAGTTTTAACATTTAAACATTTCCCCCACATTTGCTGGGACGTTAATGCCTTGGGAAGATTCTTTGTGCCAGGAAGGGTGTCCTAGAGATACTTCCGTGCCACTTTGGGAAACACCAGAAACAACCACTTAGCAGGCCCTCAGTCAGTCCTGGACACAACTCTTTTAAGGGGCTTCATCCTAAAAATATTCTTGTGACACAAATTATAAGCTTATGCAACACACGAAAAAGGTTATTTACAGGGAAAGCATACCATACCTGAAAACGGTCCCTCAGCAAGGGGAGTGTTGCCAAGACCCTAAACCTGAAAGGAAATGCTGGTACTTTGGATGCTGATAGAGGGGGCCATGAACGTTGAGGCCATTTAAATAAAATGTGCAATTTCAAACTTTTGCAGGTTTTTTCTGTTGCTAAAGGTGAACAGCCAAGGATAGGAAAACACTTTTTCTGCATCTTTTGATTAAGAAAGTACTAGCTGAGGGTCACGATTTGGAGAGCTTTGGATCTGGGGAGAACGGAGAGGGGGATGAGACTCTGCAGGGAGAACAAGCCCCACGAAGGAAGGTGGTGAGAGGCTCTGAGGCAACAAGTCATGAAGGCACAGAGTGCAGCAAGGGTGGGGACGTCAGCATTCATGTAAAATCCACCTCGACGACACTTCTAGTTCTGGTGGGGATTTCCCTCAGGTATACCAAGTCAGGAGGAGTCCTGCCCACATGAGGGCCCAAGTGCTGGCACCCTGGGGTCCACCCACAGGAAGCAGCAGCATGGGCCAAGTGGCTTGGAAAGACTGAGACTAAAGCCAGGACAGGGCGTGAAAGGGGGCAGTCACCACCAGGCACCAATGGCCATCATTAGGATCATCAGAAATAGTGGGAGACAGTGGACTTCCCGCAGTTACACAAATCAGGGTTCACATGGCCTTGTCTGCACATATTCAGGCCTGGGGTAGGGTTGGATTTAGGTGGTTGGAGGAAGTTAGGTGGATATATATGACATTCAGAAATACAGTTTCTAGTGAATTACATATTCATTCACTTGAGTCAATCATTTTGGAAATGGTATTTTGGAAATAAAAATTTCCCAAAGTAACCCAGTTGTTCTGAAATCTATTTCTAAAATATCAGGAAGGAAAGTAGGTAGAGCCTTTTCTTGGCATTCACTACAATTTAGTTCAAACACAGTTACTGTAACATAATGTGATCTTACTACACTAACACAAATTTGGAAACCAAGTTCTTTAACACTAAAGAAAACCAGCCCAAGCAGCTTGTTGGGTGGACAACACTG
>NW_006969170.1:0-4302 GCF_000164805.1 Carlito syrichta | reverse complement strand
CTGTTGTTGAAGGCACATACTCAGGCCGTACACTGGCCTGAGCCTCCAAAGAGCCAGAATGCCAGGCTGAGTGTCTGTGCCTGGCCTGTGATTGTGGTGTTGGTGGAGGTTGGTGTTATTTTGAGTCAGAGTTCCTCTTTGTCACCAAGACCCGAGCTCAGGGGCCCGCTCTTGGCCACCACAGCCTAAACCAGTTGGACTCCGGCAATCCTCCCACCACGGCCTCCCAAGTGGCCAAACAAGAGGTGTGCTCCACCATGCTTGGCTTGTTTTTTGGCTTCTTGTAGACACAAGGTCTTGCCAACGTGCCTGGGTTGGTCTTGAACCTGGGGACTCAGGACATCCTCTCACCTCACTCTCCCAGACTGCCAGAAAACAGGAGTGAGTCCCCGTACCTGGTCTCCAAACCCTTTCAAGGCCACACTGCAAGTCCCACTCCCTTCTGATGAACCAGTGTTGGGTGCCTGCCGCAGAGGCCTTCAGGTTTACAAGTTAGTCAAAGCTGAAGCTTCCAGGTTGCAGGGCAACACTGGGCAGCTATTGGCCCTGCTTCTTCTACTCATCTTGTTATGTTCGCCATTGATATCCAAAGAGTTGGAAGAAGCAAAAAAAATAGTAGTCTATTAAAAGAATCTATTAGTAGAAACAAGCAGTTGATGATATGAAAATTTTTCTACCAAGATATTACACTCCACTTGAGTTTCTCTGTCTCCACTCTTTTATGCTTGAACCCGCAACAATGATTAAAAACTGCAGGTGGAGTTGGGCTCGGTGGCTCAGCCTGTAATCCCACGCCTTTGGGAGGCAGAGGTGAGTGGATTGCCTGAGCCCACGGGCTCGAGACCCGCCTGGGCAGTGAGACCTTATCTCTACAATAAATCAAAAAAATCAGCCGGGCATGGTAACGCATGCCTGTAATTCTGGCTACTCGGAAGGATCACTGGAGCCCAGCAGGTCGAGGCTGTGGTGGCCGGGAGGAGCCACTGCACTCCAGTCTGGACAACCAAGTGACACTCCAACTCAAAAAAAAAAAAAAACTGCAGGTGGCACTCTCCTACATCTGGGAGCCTTGGGTTGAATGTGCATCAGGGCTCTCATTATCCTTGTCAGGGGACTACAGACCCAAATTAGAAACATCATGTTTGGCATCATAAGAGGCTTATTAGTTTTAGTATTATTTTTTTAAGTTGGTTGCTTTTTAGGAGCTTTTGGGATGTTGTTTTCATTTTGCCAATATTGAAGTGTTATATATGTATTTTTAGCATCACCAAAAATGTTGGTATGATTATGAGTGTTTTAATTTTAGGTCTGGCCATTTATGTAAGAAAACAGATGGATGACCCTATAATTTGCAGGATAAACAAACTTTTTGCAGTTTAGGGTACATGATTAATATAGAAAGGTTGTAATAGTAGAAAAGGTTTTGCAATTTTATTTAGAAAAAAATAAAATGATAGGAAAACATACTTTAAGCATTAAGTTGTTAAAAGTTTAGATGGTTAGGGTTAATAGTTAGAGAAAACACATTGTGATAAATCGCATGCATTAAAGATTCTTAGTGGATACATTGTTACAAATTTGAGAGAAGACAGACAGTATTTCATCACGGTTAGAACAATGATAAAAACAGTTAAATACATTTGGAATTGAAGGCCAAACTGTATGTAACTAAAAATATAAAAAGAACTTGCTCATGGGGCGAGGCAGTGGCATCTTTCGTGAATAACAGCAGAGTCATTGTCCAAGTTTTGTACAAAGCCGACACTGTTCCTCCTTCAGGAAACCCTGACCCACTGGAGCTGGACTCTGGCAAGTGGCGCCTGAACATGAACCTGACAGTTAAACCTTACTTTAGTCAGAACGGATAGGACCCTACCTAGGGTGCTGCAGACCCCTCTATAGAGACAGGCAGATCTCGGCCTGGTAAGCAGTTTTTGAGTCATGATACGATCATTGACCAGAGTGAATCAAAAGATAGAAAATTGTTCATAAGTATTTTGATGCATAAGCTTTCTAAAAGAGGAATGAAAGTTTCCTCGACATGATTATCTTGTTTTCTCCATTTTGTGCAAGAGTAGTGCACCTGAATCCCTGAAGAAGGCATTGTTAATTTAGAAACATGGACAAAGATTTTGGAAAAATTGACACTCTCCATGGTCCAGAATGAGTGCCTGTAAATACTTTTGAATTATGAAATATAATTAGAGATGTCTTAGATCCACTACAAAAGGTTGATAAAATGCCCATTAAAGTAAAAGAGGAACCAAGTGAAAAAACTCCATTACTAATCCCGGTACCTTCTCAGGTATTTTTAGCCACTACCCCAGTTGATGACGATACTCGATCCCTTGAGGATAAGGAAAACTATGAAGAAGCAGATAGGCACCATGAAGAAAAAATCCAGATAATTTAAATTTGACCGTTCGTACCAAAAGACCTCTGGCAAATGGCCCCAGAAGGGGAGGGATTGTGATTTGTGACTGCTTTGATTTAAGAGGAGAAAATTGTCTTTCTGTATTGATTCCTGTTATATAAAAGGGATGTTGCCTCATATTAAAACAGTCAACATTCCTGGTAATAAGACAATGATTCTTGATTTACTTAGCAAATTACAGCCACTAATAATTGTTAGGAACCAAACATTTCTCATAGGTCAAATTAGATTTCATTCAGGACTCCCTGGAGCTCTACATTAAGGTATCAATTAGCAGATGCCCTGACAAATTCGGTCATATGCCCTCTCCTTGTAGATTCTTTAGACAATCAAGTTCAGCAATCACAAAAAATACATCACCAAAACACTGCAGCTTTAAGGCATCAGTTTCACATTCCAAGAGAAATGGCTAGACAAATCATAAAAAAGTATTACTTCCTGTCCTACTTCTAATAACCCTTTTCCCTCAGGAGTTAATCTCCATGGATTGAAATCTATTGTTTTGTACCAAATGGATGCTATTAATTTCCAAAATTTTGGAAAATTGTTATTTCTACATGTGACAGAGGATACATTTTCCCATGTAATTTTTGCCTCGCCTGGAACTGCGACAGCCTATAAAGAGTCAGTCCAACATTTATTATTTTTTTTTAGCAGCTAGGTATTTCTAAACAATTAAAAACTGAAAATGCTCCTGCCTATGCATCAAAAGCTTTTCAGTCGTTTTGTACCCAGTTTGGCATCTCTCATTCTACAGGAATTCTGCATAATCCTCTTGGTCAAGCTATAGTCTAGAAAGCCCATCAAATGATAAAAATTCAAATAATTAAATTGCAGGAAGGGGAATTCAAATATATTTTTCACCATCATATCGTAAATAATGATATGTTTGTATTTAAACATCTCAATTTGGACTCTCAAGCACATTCAGTTATGATAAGACATTGGAGTCCTGAGAATGCTGCTAAACCAATGGTAAAATGGAAAGATCTTCTTACAGGTCAATGGTAGGGGCCCAATGTCCTTTTCACATGTGGGAGAGGATATGCTTGTGTTTTTCCCCAGGACTTACCCTCACCTATTTGGGCACAAGATCATCTAATTAGACATGTCCAACCCCCACCCCTGTCGAGGTACAGTCAGACGAGACATAAATCACACCATCAGTCTGAGTCGGATGCAGATGATGAAGAGAAGGTGTGGTGTCAAAGCTGAAACGTCTCCCCATTCAACAACCACTTCCACCTCCACCAACTCAACCGAAGACATCTCTGTTTTCTTCCACTCCTCAACCCAGACGTTACCATCGAGCTGTTTCAACTAGACAGTAAAGACCACCCACATGAGCGCAAATCAAGGTGCTTGCCCACAATGCCGAGAATCTGGTTCACTCTCAAAACACCTCTCTCACTCCCTCTACTGTTTTGTTTTGTTTTTGCCATGCTGGCTATTATAGCATGCCATGAGGGTTGTATTTATTCAGAAAAATCTTTTTGGGCTTATATTGCAAATCCTCCAGTGTTTCAGCCTGTTACATGGAATGCTGAGATTATTACTGTTTTTACTAATCATTCCTCTTTATTAGGAGGCCCCACTCTTTTTTTATCACAAGCCAAAACTGTTATTAATCATAATTTTTCTTTTTCACGTTGTTCTAGTTCTCCTCCAATACTGTTTAGTTTACCTAAAAAATCAGAACACTCCCTTGATATTTCGGGTTGTTTAAACTCCTGTATAAAAGCTATGGTAGCTGATAGCTCATCTTATCTTCCCAGAATGACAAATAACGAGATAATTGGTTTCTTAAATTATTGATGTGTGGGGACTCTGACCTTATATTATCAACCAGGGCTCAGGATGACCACCTG
>NW_006969169.1:0-2644 GCF_000164805.1 Carlito syrichta | reverse complement strand
AAATTACAAGGTGTACTAGAAGTCACAAAACCCAGTTTGAAGAGACTGAAGAAGCTTCAGAACCAAACTCAGTTACGGCACAGGTGTTGGAATTGTCCAACAGGACCATTTTAAAACTTTGATTACTATGCTAAGGGCTTTAATGGAAAAAAAAATAGGCAACATGCAAGAACACCGGGGCAGTAAAAGTAGAGAGATGGAGATTCTAAGAACAAAAAAGGAATGCTCAAGCTCAATATCATCATCACAGAAATGAAGAATGCCTTTAGGGCTCATTAGTAGACTGGGCACAGCTGAGGACAAAGTCTTTGAGCTTAAGGCTATATAGAAATTTCTAAAACTGAAAAGCAAAGAGGAAAAAGACTGAGAAAAAAGAAATGGAACAGAATATCCAAGAACTGTAGGACAAGTACAAGAGGTTTAACATATCCAGTGTGAATACCAGAAGGAGAACAAAGAAACATGCTGCGTTTGAAGCCAAAATGGCTGAAAATTTCCTTTAAATTAATGTCAGATACCAAATCGCACATCGAGAAAGCTCAAGAACACAAAGCAGGATAAATGCCAAAAGAAAATCCCAAAATATGCACCTTGGCATATCATATTCAAACTGCAGAAAATCGAAGATAAAGAATTTTGAAAGAAGCCAGAGGAAAAATCACCTTATCTATAGAAAAGCAAAGACAGCAGCATGAAATATTTAAAGTGTTGAGAGAAAAAAAAAACTAACCTAGAATATTATCCCTCAAAAGTTAAGGAGAGATAAAGACTTTCTCAGACAAAAATAGAGGGAATTTATTGCCTATAGGAGAAATGTTAAAAGACAGTCTTAGAAGGAAGATAATATAGGTCAAAAACTTGTATCTACATAAAGAAAGGAAGAACATCAAAGAAGGAATGAGTGAAGGCAGAATAAAAACTTTTTAGTTTTTGTTTTGTTTTGTTTTTTGAGTCAGAGTCTTACTCTGTAGCCCAGGATAGAGTACTGTGGCATGATCATAATTCACTGCAGCCTCAATCTCCTGAGCTCAAGTGATCCTCAGCCATCCGAGTAGCTTGGACTACAGGCATGCTCCACCACACCCAGCTAATTTTTCTAATTTTTATAGAGATGAGGTTTCGCTATATTGCCCAGAATGGTCTTGAACTCCTGGGCTCAAGCAGTCTTCCCACCTTGGCTTCCCAAAGTGCTGGGATTATAGAGGTGAGCCACCACACCTGGCCTATTTTAGTATTCTTTTTTTTTTTTTTCAGTTGGAGTCTAACTCTGTCGCCCAGACTGGAGTGCAGTAGCTGCTCCCGGCCACCACAGCCTCGAACTGCTGGACTCCAACAATCCTTCCTCCTCAGCCTTCCAAGTAGCCGGAATTACAGGCATGCACTACCACGCCCGGTTAATTTTTTTATTTATTGTAGAGATGAGGTCTCGCTGCCCAGGCGGGTCTCGAATCCACGCGTTCAGGCAATCTACTCACCTCAGCCTCCCAAAGGCATGGGATTACAGGCTGAGCCACCGAGCCCGGCTCTATTTTAGTATTCTTGATTGATCTAACAGTTTGTTCAAAATAATAGCAGCAATGTATTCTAATATACATGCACTTATGTATAAGTGAAATGAATGACAGCAATGATATAAGGAACAGGAGGAAGGAATTTGGACTATTTTGTTAATCATAAGGTACTTGCACTACCCATGAAGTGGCATAGTATTATTTGAAAGTAGACTTGGGAGCCGGGCTCGTTGGCTCAGCCTGTAATCCCGTGCCTTTGGGAGGCTGAGGTGAGTGAATTGCCTGAGCCCACGGGTTCGAGACCCGCCTGGGCAGCGAGACCTCATCTCTACAATAAATCAAAAAATCAGCCAGGCATGGTAGCGCATGCCTGTAATTCTGGCTACTCGGAAGGCTGAGGCAGAAGGATCGCCAGAGCCCAGCAGGTCGAGGCTGCGGTGACTGGGAGCAGCCACTGCACTCCAGTCTGGGCGACAGAGTGAGACTGCAACTCAAAAAAATAAAAAATAAAAAATAAAGTAGACTTGGATTAGTTGTAAATGTGTATTGCAAACTCTAGGCAACCACTAAGAGAAAAAGGAAAAATAAGTATAACTGGTATGCTAAGAAAGGCGATAAAATGGAGTTCCATAAAATGCTTAATTAAAAAACACAAAGCAGCCGGGCTCGGTGGCTCAGCCTGTAATCCCGCGCCTTTGGGAGGCTGAGGTGAGTGAATTGCCCTCACCCGTGGGTTCGAGACCCGCCTGGGCAGTGAGACCTCATCTCTACAATAAATCAAAAACTCAGCTGGGCATGGTGGTGCATGCCTGTAATTCCAGCTACTCGGAAGGCTGAGGTGGAAGGATCGCCGGAGCCCAGCAGGTCGAGGCTGCGGTGGCTGGGAGCAGCCACTGCACTCCAGTCTGGGCAACCGAGGGAGACTCCAACTCAAAAAAAAAACACAAAACAGAAAAAGAGGGGACAATAAAAATAGGAACAATGAACAAGGACAGCAAATAGAAAACAATAATAAATATGATAGATATTAATCCAGCTATACCACTAATCACTTTGCATGATTGATATTCAAATGACTGAGGTCTAAGTGCAGCAGTTAAAGATAGATTGTCAGAGTGGGCCAAAAACAAGAC
>NW_006969168.1:0-1006 GCF_000164805.1 Carlito syrichta | reverse complement strand
CAGGCAACTACATGACCGTTTGCTAAGAAAGAATAAGGAATCTGGGTTACACGAGACCTCAATCCCAAAAATCTTCAGGTTAGTTTGGAATGGGATAAAATAGAATCAGAGTTTCAAAGCAGGATCTATGTAATGAGAATCCTAATGTACAGGAAAATACACCACCCCTTGTCAAGGAAGAAAACGAATCAGGGCCATCTGTTGTGGACTAAACAAGAATCAGGGTTTAGAAGTTGCAACATAGGTAATAGTAGTCCTCACATACAGAATCTATACGATCTCTTGCTAAGGAGAAATAAGAAATTTGGTTTACATGGTTCCTCCGTCACAATATCTACATGACATCTTGATAAGGGCTAACCAAGAATCAGGATTTCCAAACAGGATTCTAGGGAAAGGGAATCCTCATATACAGGACAATACACAGTCCCTCGTTAAGGAAGTATAAGGAATCTGTGATACACGAGTCCCCAATCCAAAAAATTCTCAGCGTGTCTTGCTACGGGAAAAAAAAGAATCAGGGCTTCAATCTCGTCTCAAGTTTTGGAGCTATTTGACTTGTGGGTATTAAGAATCAGTCATTTCAGGCCTCTAGCAACATTCTGGTCCTCTTGAGTGTTGTAAACGGGTATCTGGTAGTACAAGTTCCTTAGGTTCCTTGGGAAAACTAAGGCCAGATTCCCGGAAAAAAAGTATCTTCTTGCCGTATTTGGATGCAACTCTGGTCTTAAGATGAACTTGGTAATCCTTAAATTTCCGTTTGTACTTTTATTTGTAGCAGGGCCGAGGGTTTTGCAGTTCCAAATTATTTAGTACATATTATTAAAATGTAACAAGTTATCATGTATTCCACGTCCCTAAGAAAGAGCTGGGCAACTGCATTTTTGTATACAGAGTTTTGGAATCCACAAAGACAGGGAAAATCAAGGCATCTTGCTGAGAACGGAAAGGGAATCTGAATCTTGGAGTTCTCAATCGCCTAAATCTACAAGGTCTCTTGATAGTG
>NW_006969167.1:0-6569 GCF_000164805.1 Carlito syrichta | reverse complement strand
TCATCGGTGTGGTAGATGGAGATTCTCTTCCCCTATATCCACGTCCCAATTGCAGAAACATGTGAGTATGTTGCCCTTACATAGTAAAAAGGACGGTGCAGGGGGAAGTTAGGGTCTTGAGATGGGGCGATGACTCTGGATTATCTTGGTGAGTCCCAAACAATCCCTAAGATCCTTGTGGGAGAAGAGGGAGGTGGAGGGCTAGAGTCGGAAAAGACAGAGAGCAATTGGAAGATGCGGCCGAGCATGGAGGATGGGAGAGGGCACCGCAAGCCGAGGAACGAGGTGCTCTCCGGAAAATGGAGAGGACAGGGAGCAGGTTCTCCCTGAAGCTTCTGGAAGAAGCCAGCATCCCGCGCAAGTTGACCTCTGGCCACCAGAACCACAGGATGTCCGTCTGTGTTATTTTCAGCTGCTAGGTTTATGGTTATCGGTTATAGAAGCAATAGGAAACTCATGCCACGAATAACACTGAACACCCATGAAAAACAAGGCTCTCAAATGGACAAACCTTAACTATACAGAAACGTTCATCTCTGTCAGACACTGTCACCCCTGATGTTATTAGATGGCTGAGGCGTTACTGAAGCCAAGAAGCTATATGTTGGATCAGGAGAGACCTGGTCTTGATGGAGATGAAGTTCAGTGCCACCTTTATTCCCACAAATGTGGCCATTCCTTCTCACTAAGCTTTTATGGCAGCTGCCGAGCTGTGAGGTGAAGTCTGCACACTCATAATTGCAGCCTGCTTAATACCTGACAGTCAGCAAAAGACTTCAGAATAAATACTGCATCAACAGGGCGTGCTTTCCACTATGCCATCTCTGTATTCCTCATGTTTGAAAAATATGACTGTTTAAGCTCACCTCATGTCTGGAGGTTCTAAAGAGGGAGCTCTTTTGGGGGAAAAGAATCCCAATAAGTTATGTATCACCTCTGTCATGCAATTCAGAATTTAATTTCTTAGTGAAGTCTATGCTTCCATGCTGTCTGGGAATACAACAAAAGGAAAAGACTTTAACAAAAGAATAAAAATCATCTTCTCTTTTAGAATAATGGCTACTACTGAGGGTCTATGAGGTGCAAAATGTTGTACTGGGCATTTTAGTTCTCACAGGAGCTCAACAAGGAGGATATTATTATTCCTAACTTGTCACTGGAAAAAGGCACTCCGAAAGGCCAAGAAACTTTCTGAGCTCCACAGCCTGCAGTTCACATTGGTCTGACTCCTGAGCTTGTGTCTTCTCCACTACATCTACTGCCTCCAAGGAAAGTCCAGAAAGCAAAATGTTGACTAAGTGTGGGGGTACACTGCCAACAGTGCATCTGTGGGTTCCCTGCAGGTGAGGCTATGCCAGTTTCGAATTATTTGCTTTCCACCATGCCAGGTGTCAGTGAGGAAAAGGCTATGCCTCCAAGGGGCTGTGAGTGACCAGAGAACTGGTCATAATGACCGGGTAACAACCCATTCTGTCGCTAGCATTTTTTCCCCTTCATACATAGAAGAAAACTCCTTGGTAAGTGTTACAGAGAGACACAGCATTGCAGCCACTGTCATAAACGAGCACATCTTAGAACCATCTTGCTTAAGACCACACCTCCTAGATGGGAACTCATGAACAAGGCATCATTGAGAGTGCTAACTGCTCTGTTGTTGCTGAAAAGTCATTTCTCACCCAGCTCTTCCAGACAGCAGTTTTCACAAGCAACTCCTTCCACACAACAGTGGAAATTTCTTAAATTATTCTGACCACAACTCTGTAGGAAATACATTTTACCATGCAACTGGCTCACATGGACACACGGCAAAACCAACAGCTCCATGAAGCAAAACAGTCTTACCACATGCATTGAGCTCCTTCTTTTTTCTATTTGAGTCTGTTTTGCCTGGTTGAGTCCATTTCGTGGTCATGACCCACGCACTGATGTGGTGATTCACGAATGACCTTCTACCCCATGGGGGGCTGTGCTGACAGTTTGAAAGTCCTGGCCAGGAAAGCAAGAACGGGGGGTCCTACCTCTGGGGCAATGTCATCTGGAGTCCCACAGAAGGTCCTGCTCGTGACGACATCCATCATATGTTCCTTGCACATCCCGAAGTCAGCAATCTTGATATGTCCTTCTGAATCCTACATGACATTATCCACCTTCAGATCCCTACAAGGAAGCAGGTTAACGTCAAAGTCCTTCCCGAATATAATGTCGTTTGCTTTGGAGTTGGTGAAATGGTAGAATATTTGAACAGCTGCTATTTTGACAGCATATTGACTGTTAATCCCCGAAGGGCAGGAACCAGGGGTTATTGTGTTTTTGTATCTCTGGGACCTAACACTGTGCCTTGGACATGGTAGGTACTTAAATGCATGAGTGACTAAGTGGCCAAACTAGTGATTCCCAGTCTTGGCTTTGCTCCAATCGCGGACCTGGAGATTCCAATTTAGCAGGTCTAGGGAGATCTCAGTCACCTGATTTGTTAATGTCCCACATGAAGGGGTCTGACACACAATGAGTTTGCAAAATTGCAGGTTGGGAGCCACCTTGTTGGGCCAGGCACGTGTCCCTTCCACTCCACCAAGTGCCCTTCGACTTATACTGAAGGCTTTCTTCCTCCTTTGGCACTAGACCCTCACTGCAGCTAATGACAGGGGGCCGTCGAACGCAGTTGTCTTTGCCCACCGCTCCCGATTCCCCATGTTCTTCTGCTGAGCTTCTAAAGCCGAGTTGGGGTTTCAGTGCTCCCTGACCTCCACTCCAAATCAAAGGTGGAGGAAGGAGCTGTCAGTGGAGAGAAAGTAGAAATGAGGTCTAGAAACCGGAGGTGGCTGTGATTTGACTCGTGGCTGCAGAGAAAGGTGGGTCCAGACGGCCCCTGTCACCTGGGACTGTCAACTCTGGTCTGAAGTGGCCACCACAGAATAACAAGCCCACAGAGGTCCAGCACACCTCCCAACCACCCTGCTGCCGAAAGAGCTTCAATACACACCTATAGATGATTCCCCTTTTATGGAGAAAGAACAGTCCAATGGAGATCTCTGCCGCATAGAATCTACAAAAGAAAACCAGCGTCAGGTTACTCACATGCTTCTTCGGCCTCCTGGACACTACCTCTCCTCAAGGTCAGGCATCAAAGAGATAAGAGAATGCAACCCCAGAGGCTTTCAGCAACTGGCCTCACCCTGCACATGCGTGGTCTTCCAGCCCTCGGCCCCTCCCTCCCCACTTCCTCACACCAGCTCACCTGAGGTGATACAGCGAGTAAAGCCAAACGGAACGATTCTTCTCATCTGGGAAGACAGACAGGCAACTTACTACCTACAAAGTAACTTCTAGTATAACCATTCAGGGAATGGATACCTGTTAGACTATGCTATGTCAGGAGATGGGAGAGAAAATCCCCAAGTTCCTATTCGGGGACAGAGCACACTGGTGTTTGAAAACACAGTTTCTCCCTGGAAGGCAAAGCATAGTGGGTGATAAACTCTCACTGGTTTACTCATCCCTTACTAAGTGCTGTGGTAAATGAGACTCACACCATGATACAGATCTGAGTTTACCTTTTAACATAGTTTATAATAAAAAGCAGTTACTATCTTCAAAAAGTTAACAGGTTAAAATCTGGAACTCAGATCAAATGAGGAAGATATGATATCTTAAGATGTGCATAGTGTTAAGGAGTCTGAAGTCCGAGAAGCCATAAGACTATGCCTGTGCAAATATCACACCCAGGAGGCTTTTAAAAATAAACCGTACAAGTCTACATGAGCAGAGAAAAAAAAAAAACCCTAGTGAGCAGGACCCGGATGTTTCTGGGGGCCAGCCCTGAAGGCTGGCAGGAGAAGACAGGATGAAGGGGAGAAGGGATGGGGTTACAGGTGATCTCTATATTATTTTCCATGATTTTCTGTATTTCTTTGGGGGGGGGAACTTTTCTGCAACATAAGTATAATGAAAGGGAATTAGACTGACATCTTTGCGTCACTTTATTATATAGGGCGGCTATTTTGCTTTTTGCTCTTTACAACTTTTGTGTGGTAAAATTTCATCATCCAAGTATTTTAATGCTTTACAACCACAACACAAGAGAGGTAACAAGGGCAGCCATTTCCAAAAAACTACAAAGTGAAAATAATGGCAAAAACATCCCCTTCACATTTTTTCAGCCTGCGACCCAATAAATCCCACGCTGCCCTCAGTCAGCTTCCCAGTTCTTCCGACTCATCTTTCAGACTGGACACAGCCAGAGTCCTATAAGGAACCACGGACTTGATCGTCGGGGGGCATGCCTGCTGTGCACCCTCATCAAGGAACAGCCATTTGTTCGGGCTTGCTTTCCCTGAGTCCCTGAGACCTCCTGGCCCTGAGAAGGGAGAAGATGCTGCAGGCATGGGAGCCCCCACCCCCATAGCCTACTCTCCACCTTCACCTGGTACCCACGTCTCTCTCCTGGGCGGCCCACTCCTGAATCCCTGCATCCAGGGGACGAGGTGGAGGCATCCAGGAAAAGCATCTAAAAGGAGCTCGCAACTCTGCCCCCAGACACCTCCTCCTGTGCAGCTGCCCCCACCCAGATCCCAAACAGTCTTACTTGAAGAAGCCTCTCCCTTCTCATCCCCTCACCAGTCTCTCCTTTGCTTCCTCCAGTACATTTTTCAAAGACACCTCTCCCTCTCTGGTGCTGGGCTAAGCCCTCACGACAGTGCCTCCTCCTCACCTAGGAAGTCTCAGACCCCTCGTGACGTCCCTGCATTCCCACCCATGCTCCCTTCTGACAGCCAAAGAGCTCTGCAAAAAGCTAACCTGATAAAGGCTGACCGATGCCCTCCCTGCTCCTTCCTGGCCAGGCAGGCTCTTCCTCACCCAGAACCCTGCCGGACCCTGCCTTCCCCGTCATCTCGCACTGCGTCCTAGACAGGCGGAGCTGCAGAGCCCTCCCTGGGTTCACCTCAGCATCCTTTCACATCTTGGCAGACTCTTCCCACCTCTGGGCTGGGCATTCCCTGAGGACCCTCTTCCCTCACTCCCAATTTTTGGGAGATTGCATGGCATCCTGCGAGTGCCTTTAAAGTTAGGGCTACGTGTGACAATTTGGGGGTGACGCTTCTGACTCTGGGTTAGAGCGTGTACTCCCCAAGGGCAGGGAGTGCCTCCGTCCCTTCACACTCCCAGTGTCTGGTGCTTGGCGAGTGTCCAGTAGCCATCGGCCCAACAGGTAAGTGAGTGACTCCATCGATGAGGGTGGAACTGAGTATGAGGGGATACGCCAGCACCTCCGCCACTTAGGACACATCTGAATGGATTCCACAGTGCATCTGCCGGGAGGTGGCCGCACTCAACCCTGAGCTGGACAGAGCCCCACTTGCACGTTCCCCTGGCAAAAGATTCCAGTCAGGGGCAGGGGCTGCCCGGGTCAACAGACTTAAGGGAGAATACTCACACTGCTTGTGTTCCTTAAACTTCCCCACTTGCTGGATGTGGTACATGAGGTCCCCGCCATTGACGTATTCCATTATGAAGTACAGGCGATCCTGCAACCAAGGCCAACGTGTGAGTGTGGCCTCCCCCCTGGCAGGGGCCGCCCTCCCTTCCTGCAGGCCACACCTGGCTTTTCATTAACAAATCCGGGCCATGTGGGCAGCGCTGCCCAGTGTGGGGCTCTCCAAAGGGTTTTTCACAAAGAAAGAAACAAGTACTAAACCTGCCGCATGAGGCCTGGGGAAGCAGAAAGTCAGGATGCGACTCTGAAATAGGGTTCTGGCAACACGGCAGCCCCTTCCGGCCACAGATGCTCCCGACTACGGGCATGGCCTAGAACACTCCCCCTACTTTCCCACACACACGACCCTTTCTAAACGAGGGATGGCGTGAAGAACCCACATCAGGCAATCATTCGATTTTTCCTGGCGCTTCTCGATGTCCAGATGTTTCAAGGCTGGTTGTGGAGTGTGAGAGGCGGACCATGTTCACGCGGTAGGTTTAAGAGATGGGCTCCCGAATCCCATCTCTTGGGCTGATAAATTACACATGCTCAGTGGTATCCACCGGGTGGAGGAGAGGGAAGACTACAAATGGAGAGGCTCACAAATGTTCCTTGCATCCAAAGTATGCCCAGATGTGGTGTGGCCTCACAAAGGGCATGTATCATAGACCCGGGCACACCTGCATTTTTATGAGGACACTACACTGGACGGAGGAGACTGAGGGGTTCAGCAGGGAAATAACTAACAGCACAGTGCACCGAGGTGAACACCGACCCCAGCTCTCAGCTGGAAAACATCACTGTCTCCCTAAGAGCAGTGACGTGCTGCGTGGGAGAGCAGCCATCCCTGAGTGGGCAATAACCGCTGGAGACAGTGCCGGGGCTCCTGGCCCTGGCTTTCCTGCTAGGAACTCTAGCATGCCCTTCATTCCTCTGCTTTGTGGCTCTCCATGCACAGTCAGGATAGCCAGGGGTACAGACCCAGGGCTGGGTCCAGAGTGTGGCTCCTTTTCCAGCGTGTAGCTCTGTTCTCCCCGGTGACTGACACAAACGTGGGGGAAGCTGCTGGGAGCGGGATGCCTGCACAGCACCG
>NW_006969166.1:5754-16811 GCF_000164805.1 Carlito syrichta | reverse complement strand
CAGAAGGATCGCTGGAGACCAGCAGGTGGAGGCTGCCGTGGCTGGAAGCAGCCACTGCACTCCAGTCTGGGTGACAGAGTGAGACTCCAACTCAAAAAAAGAGAAAAAAGAAAAAAGATTAGCAAAAACTCACTAAAAACAAAATAGTTTTAGTCTTATTTTCTAATCTTCTTGCCTTATCATTTGATGTATTTTGGTTCTCAATATATAGTCTGTCCACCTTGTTCATTAAAATCATATATACACACATGCACATATATGTATATGTATATAAATAAGGTTTATGCATATATATGGCTTAAACCTTAATACATTTCACAATTAAATTGAATCCATTTATTGCTGTACTTTTGTGTGCAGTGCAGAAAGAAGACAGAGATTTCCTTAGAACTGAATTATTAAAAATCCAGGGCCACCTATATTGAAGACATGTGGGAGGAAGCATATAACTGGAAGCCTGTATCATAAAGAAACTTAGGCACACTCTGCCAAGCTGGAATTTTGAGACTGAAAATCAAAGACTGAGACAGAACCTCAAAATATACACATTCGAAAGCCATAATGCTATTGTTGCAAATATACACATTCGAAAACCATAATGCTATTGTTGCAAAAATACCAGATTAAATCAAGCACTTATATTTACATTCTAAAACTTAGAATAAGTGGAACTTGTTTATTAGAGAGTATATTCTGATATGAAAGAAAAAAGTTTTTTTTTATTTTTTGCAACAGCTGTAAGATCTGTGGATTTTAAAAAGCTACATTGTAATTTATTATCCCATATGCTTGAAGAATTATTTTTAAAATAGTTATCAAGCTCTTTGGCAGAAAATCATTTTTGAAAGTGATGTGTCTTTCCTTTCTTGCTATTTATGACATTTATAAGCAATAGTACAGAGATTACCTGAAAAGATCCTGTGTTAACAGGATAATTACTCCCCTAGAAAAAGGTTGTAATTAATAAATAAATCTAAAAGAACTACAAGTGTATTTAAAAATGAATAAAATAATAAGAAATAGAAATACTAATATCATAGGAAACTGAAAACAAACAAATCTTTAAAGTAGCAGCAAATGTAACTTGAAGAAATGAAAAACAGTCATCTAAATTAAAAACTCAGTGGTTAAGTTAAAATCAAATATGTGCAGCTAAAGAGAGAATGAGTAAACTAGGAAAACTCATCAGAATACAACAAAAGGAGATAAGGAAAACTATAAAATAGAAATTAGAGACATAAAGGATAGAATGAAAGTTCAAATTATATCTTGAACATGTAAGTGGCCAACCAAAGAATCTCAGAATATGTAAAGCAAAAAATGACATAATTTCAAAGAATTGAGTAACAAATCCATAATCATAGTGAATGATATTAAACTATCTCTCTTAGGAGCTGGTATATTGAGCAGACCAAATATTAATAAGATTTAGAACATTTAAAAAATAATATGAGCAAATGTGAGGCTAATGGACAAATAGAGAAATCACCATAAAAGAAAATGTAGTTGTTTTCTAGTTCATGTGAAGTTAATGTAAAAATTGACCACAGAATAGTCCTTATGTAAAATCTTAGCAAATATCAAAGAATAAATATTTTGCGATGTCATAAAAGAACATCAGGCATATTGGATTAGGTACCCATGTTTCTCCAGTAAGACCTCATCTAAACTTATCTAATTACATCTACAATGACTTTTTTCCCCAAATCATTACATTCTAAGGTACCAGGGGATAAGACTTCAATATTTGAATTCGCTGGGGGGTTGTTCAGACATAATTCAACACACAAAAAAACAATTGGCACAGAATCATTGAAAACTTCAAGAAAGTCTTTATTGAGGTAAACTTTTTTTTAATTTTAAACATGTGGGGTACAATTCAGGATTTGGTATACAAGTGGTTATTGTACAGGTAGTTTGGGCCTCCCTTTGGTTCCCACTTTACCTGGTTTGAGATCAGTAACCCACCCTCCCCTGCAGTTTCCTGCTACTAGAAAGAAAGGGATTCCTTTCTTATAGTATTATGACAAATGTTCAGGGTCCATTTAAAAGTAGACTATGCAGTATTCAGTTTATACTTTTAAAATAAACTTTATTTAGGTATAATTTACATACATTTTAAGTGAATAGTCCAAGAAGTTTTGAAAAATGTATACATCTATTTAGCTTCCACCACTATCAAGACGTAAAACATTTTTATTGCCCCAGAAGGTTTATTTGCTCCTCTTTTTAAATCGATATTCTCCACCTCAACCACCATTCTGGTAATGATTTATTTGATTTCTGTCATCAATGATTGGTTTTACCTATTCTAGAACTTCAAATATTCCTTGGAATCATATCCTTTGTAGTCTTTCATGTCAGGCTTTTTTCTGTAAACATAATGCTTGTGACAGTCATTCATATTGTGTGTATCAGAGTTCATTCTCTTATTGCTGAGTAGTATTTCACTTCATGAATATAGAAAATTTTCTTAATCCAATTGTTTGTAGATGGACAGTTGAGTTGTTTCCAGTTTTAGGCTTTCCTGAGTAAACCTTCCATGAGCATTCATGTGCTAATATTTTTTGTGTTCGTATGCTCTCCTTTCTCTTGGATAAATATTTAGGAATGGAAGTGTTGGTTCATCCAAAATCAGTTTTGAGGTCACCCTTCTTGATAATCAGCCAAGCACTTTACTGAAGTTAGCAAATACCCATGGCATGTCTTCTTTTGACATTTCTAGATAAGAGTCCTGGAACCCATTTCAGACAAAAATGTAGGTATCATCATTCCAGTAGTAAATAATTACATTGTCTGAATTTGCATGGTGGTTTAAGTTTCCAAAGTCCTTGCACACTTTGTCTCATTCAATTCTTGTCACACATTCTAAAAAGCTAAAGCAAATATTAGCATCTTCATCACACAGATGAGGAAATTGAGACTTAAAGAGGTTAAGTGACTATTTAGAACAGAGCTGGAACTGACTCATCACTGTGATCCCTAAGATCCATCCTTTAGTCTCATTTCATCCAAAATTCAACTTGTTCGGACAAACGTGGAAGGGAGTTCCTAAAAGAAGCACTTTGCAGGACAATCTAAGCCTCTCCAAACATGGGCACCAGCTTTGCTTTTATGAGCAGCATAGGAAATATATACAGTAGTCTCTCTAGTCAGTTAGAAATCAAGTATTCAAGCTGCCACCTTTTTGATCTACCACAGCAGAGGATATTTCACCGATGGCCTAAACCATCAGGTCTTGGATGTGATCCATTAGTTCCATAACTAGAGAGGACTAGGATGTGATCCATTAGTTCAATAACTAGAGATGGAGGAGCTCTGAGTGATCAGCCAGATGATTCTAATCATGGGGTGTGTGTGAAGAGGGGAAGAGTGGTGGGTAATGACTACCCAACAATAACAGTGGCCAAAACAACCTTTTCTCTCATAAAACCTCACCAAGTTCTCATACAAAGAGATTTCAAAAAGTTATGGAAAATTGGAATTAAAAGAGACAAAAGAGACATAGACATTTTATTTCTCAACATACACTCCATCAAGTTCAAAACACTTTTGTAAGCAATGACGCAGCCATTTAGTCCATACCTAAAGAACTGGGGGTCCTAGGAATTTAATCATGTCGGTGTAGTATTTTTACATTATTAACTGAAGACAAATGAGTGTCCTTTAAAGGTTTTTTACAATTAGAAAACAAAAAGGAGGCAGAAGTAGCCAAATCAGGACTGAGATGGGTGCTTAATAATTTCCTACTGAAACTGTCACAAAATTTTCCTTGTTTGATGAGAGGAATGAGAAGGAGCATTGCCATGATAAAGAAGGACTCTCTGGTGAAGGTTTCCTGAGTATTTTTTGAATAAAGCTTTGGCTAACTTTTTCAAAACACTCTCATAATAAGCAGATGTTACCATTCTTTGGTCCTACAGAAAGCCAACAAGTAAAAAGAATTGAGCATCCCAGAAAACTGTTGCTGTTCCCCTTGACCAATCTGCTTATGCTTTGGCTGGACCTCTTCCACCTCTTGGTAGTCATTGCTTTGATTGTGTTTTGTCTTCAGGATTGTACTGGGAAGTTCATGTTTCATTTTCTTACAATTTTTTGAGGAAATGCTTCACAGTCTTGATCCCATTTGGCTAAAATTTGCATTCAGATCTCTACTCAGATCTGCAGCTGATCTGGGGACAGTGGTTTTGGCATCCATTGAGTGAAAAGTTTGCTCAACTTTAATTTTTCAATCAGAATTGCACAAGAGAACCATCTGAGATGTCTAAGGTCTTGGCTATTGTTTCTGCTGTTAATTACTGGTCCCTTTTGATTAGAGCATGAACAAAATGAATTTTTTCTTTACAAACTGATGCGCCACCATGGGCTTCATCTTCAACATTGTCTTGTCCCTAAAAATGTCTTATTCAGTTGCAAATCACTAATTTCTTTGGGGTATTGTTCCCATAAACTTTTTGCAAAGTATCAACGATTTCACCATTCTTCCACTCAAGTTTATTTTAAATTTGATGTATGTTCTTGCTTAAACTTTAGTAGAATTTGTGTTGCTCTTGTAGAGCTCTTTTTAAACTGGTATCTTGTCCTTCTTAGTGTCTCAAACTATATTTTGTTTAGACATGGTTTACCAAGCTAATATGGGTGTATTTTGATGAAAAAAATGGAAACTCATTCATAGTTTTTCATGACACACTTTTCCCATGAATATTTGAAGACCTCTTGTACTTCCACTTTGTAAATCTGTGGCATCATAAATTGGTTATCCAGGGAGGTTCTATTGGCTATGTAGAAGATCAAGGCAGGAGCAGAGGCTCACACCTATAATCCCAGCACCTTGAGAGGGAGAGGTGAGAGGATTGCCTGAGCCCCAGGGTTCAAGACCAGCCTGGGCAACTTGGCGAGACCTCGTCTTTATGTATTGTATTGAAAAAAATTAGCTAAGCACAGTGGCACATGCCTGTAGTTCCAGCCACTTGGAAGGCTGAGGTAGAAGGATCTCCTGAGCCCATCAGGTTGAGGTTGCAGTGACCAAGAATGTGCTACTGCACTCCAGCCTGAGTGACAGAGTGACACTCATACTCAAAAAAAAAAAAAAAAAAAAAAATCAAATCCTCCCCAAACAGCAGATTTTAATAAGAAAGGTGGCAGAGCACTTAGGTTTTGAAATCAGGAGGGACGGGATTGGAATTCCAGTTCCCTTATTCATGAACTGTGTGCTCTTAGTGAATTTCCTTAACTTCCCAAAGCACTAGTTAACTTATATCTGAAATAGGATAGAATTCTGTATGATATCAATTCTCTATTTCTGCTGTAAAAAATTACTACAGACTTGGTGGCTTAAAACAACACAAATGTATTTTTGGTATAAATTATATACGGTATAGAGTATATGTATGATGAAATATTATTCTGTTTTTTAAAAGGAGGGAAATTCTGACATGTGATACAACATGAATGGATCTTGAAAACATTATGTAAAGTGAAATCAACCAGTCACCAAAGCACAAATACTATATGAGTCCACTTGTAGGAAGTGTCTGAAGTAGTCAGAAATTACAGAAACAGAAAGTAGAACAGGGTTGAGGTAAGGGGAAACCAAGCAGTTGTTCTTCATTGGTGTGGAGTTTCAGTTTTCCAGAATAAAAATGTTCAGGAGAACTGTTCATATCATGTAAATATTCTCTCTCTCTCTCTCTCTCTCTCTCTCTCTCTTTGAATTGGACTCTCACTGTCACCCAGGCTAGAGTGCAGAGGCATACTTATGGCCACTGCAGCCTTGACCTGCTAGGTTTAGGTGATACTTCTGCCTCAGTATTCCAAGTAGCTGAAACCACAGGCACACGCCACCATGCCCAGCTAATTTTTTGATTTATTGTAGAGATAACGTCTCACTAAGTTACCCAGGCTGGACTCAAACCCCTGGGCTCAGGGAATCCTCTAACCTCTGCCTCCCAAAATGCTGAAATTACAGGTGTGAGCCACTACACCTGGCTGTGAATATTCTTAACATTACTAAACTGTACATTTAAAAATGACCAAATGGTGTATTTTATATAATGTCTATTTTACCACAATTAAACATTTTTAAATGCAGTTGCATTGCCTACTCTCACTAACTTCAGGAATTCTTTTCTAGGATGTTTGACAAGTGTTTACTCTCTTTTGCCCTAATGCATCCCATAACAAGAAACTCCAGAGACTCTAAATGCCATTATTGGATAGTAACATTTAATTTTTCCACTTTATTTTAGTTTAAAGATGTAGGGTACAAGTCAGGATTAGGAACATAAGTGGTCTATGTGCAGGTGAAGTTTGGGCCTCTCAAAAGTCCTCACTTACCCTGACTTAGAATCAGGTACTCTTGGTGATGTAATTTTTTAAAAGTATTCCTATTTAGAGTTGAAATACCCTGACCTGTAAGGATAAGATACAGATTTGTTCACTAAAGTAACAGAATAAGTTGACTCCATCTTCTCCATGACAGACTTTCAAGGATTTGAAAAAATTTAGGTCTTCCCTGAACTAAATACACAGGATATAGTATTAAAATTATTTGGAAGAGGATAATTTGGGTTGATGTGGGTACCTATCATTTGCAGACTGAGATTTTTGACACCTCAAACATGCTGAACCTCAAATTTTTTATTTGTTCATTTATTTGACCAGTCTTTACTAAGCACTATTTTTTAACCAAAGTCTAAGGTACTATGGATATAACATGAAATAAAACAAACATAGCTTCTGCCTTCACAAAGCATGTAACTCAATGGGGATCATTATAACTACACAAACGTTAACAATGATACTACACAAACATAACTGAGATAAGTGCCCTCAGGTGGATATTACAGAATAAACAAAGGTATGTAACAGATTCATCAAACTTTGGGACCTGGGGTGGAGAGCTACAAAGACTTCCGCTGAGAAATGGTGATTAAAGTAAGTCCCTAAGGATATAGAGTGGTTAGTCCGGTGAAAATATAGAACCAAGTTTACAGAGTTATTAGAAAGATTCAATTGGATAAAATAATTTAGGTAAGTGTTAACCTCATGCTCCCATTTATCCTTCTGAATTTAACTCAGTTAGATTCTTTTATCATTTATTTCTCTTTGGAAATTCGGTGAAGTTTTTCCCCTTAGTCCTTGCACCAAATAATGCTTCCTAGTGTGAAATAAGAATGTTATATTCCAGTGTAGAGGAGTCCAAAACTGTAGAGGCATCATTCAAAATATGCACAGATCACACTGGTGCCGAAAATCCTGTCAAACTAGTAAAAAAGTTTTATGAAAATTTACCAAATTCCTTAATTGAGTAACATTCTTGAATATTATGTACTAGCCATGATTTGTTTTTTACTATAATTCACTATTTTAATGGGTCTAAGAAGAAAACTTGTATGATTATCTCCATAGATACTGAAAAGACTTGCAATAACATTCAACATCCATTCATGATAGATTACATACTATGCGATTTTGTTAATATAACATTGTGGGAATAACAAAGTTATAGGGCTAAGGAACAGATTAGTCATTATCAGAAACTGGTCATGGTGGGAACAATTTGACTACAAAGAGATAGCATGAGGAACTTTTTAGAGGTGATGGAACTGTTCTCTATACTTATTGTGATACAGACCAAAAGAGAGTAAATTTTTCTGCATGTAAATTTAAAACCTTAATGAAAAATAAAATTGATAGATTTTATATATATATACACATATATATACACACACACATACATACATATATGCATATATACATATATATATATACACACACATGCATACATATATATATACACATATCAATCCTAAAACCAGGATATATATGTGTGTATGTAACACTTTTTTCTTTCTTTCATTCTCTTATCTTGTAGTATCTTTATCGGTCAAGAGCGGTTATTATTATTATTCATCTTTATTTTATTTGAGTCAGGGTCTCACTCTGTCATACAGGCTGAAATGCAGTGGTACGATCATGGCTCACCACAACCTTGACCTACTGGTCTCAGGTGATTCTTCCACCTCAGGCTCTTGAGTAGCTGTGACTACAGGCAGCATACACTTGTCTATTTTTTAAATTTTTTTGTAGAGATGAGATCTTGCTAAGTTGCCCAGGCTGGTCTCAAACTCCTGGGCTCAAGCAATCCTCACACCTCAGCCTTCCAAAGGGCTGGGATTACAGGCATGAGTCATTGTGCCCAACCATTACTAATCTTTAAATGAAGAGATTTCTTTCTGGACAAACTTATTGCAAAAAAATTAAAGCTGTGTTCCAGATTAACATTGTAGCTTCCTCATTCAGAGTAAAAACTCTGATGATATAATATTGTATATGTGTGTATATATAGTATAAATGTGTGTGTGAATGAGAGAAAAGTGGAACTATTCATCTATAGTAGTGATACCTAGTGTGGCCACCAGAGAGGTCTGCTTCCAATGGTCATCTGAGGTTCCAGAGCTATAGTATGGAAACTAGCTATGATTTTAAAAGTGAAGATAAAGTATTAAGCATGAATTTTTAGCATTTATCTTGTTTTATACTTGGATCAAACCACTGATAAGCAGACTATGAATCAATTCCTTGAATCTGTGTAAAGTATATATGACAGAGCCACATTCAAAAACTTTTTAATCATTGAAAGCTTGTGTGATAAGAAGCCTTGTTTTCTTGAATTTAAATTATTATTATTATTATTATTATTATTTTTTGAGTTTGAGTTTCACTCTGTCGCCCAGACTGGAGTGCAGTGGCCACTTCTGGCCACCGCAGCCTCGACCTGCTGGGGCTCCGGCGATCCTTCCGCCTCAGCCTTCCAAGTAGCTGGAATTACAGGCATGCACTACCACGCCCGGCTGATTTTTTGATTTATTGTAGAGATGAGGTCACGCTGCCCAGGCGGGTCTCAAACCCGCGGGGCTTAAGCAATCCACTCACCTCAGCCTCCCAAAGGCGCGGGATTACAGGCTGAGTCACCGAGCCCGGCTTAAATTATTTTTTGTAAGTCATGAGAACAGCACAAAATGTACAGTGCACACAGATTTCCTCTAATACTTTATTCACAGAAAATCATCAGTAGCCAAGAATATCCCTCACAATCTTGATCCAAGGGTGAAAGACACCATGGACATTTTTACTTTGATTGAATTGCAGTCAGTATATGTTTATCTTTTCAGTGTGATATGTTAAAAAAAAAAGGTCAGTGGATATAAAACTCTACTTTTTAAATACTGACACATACTGGTTAAGTTTAAAAAAAGTGTTATCACTTTTTAAGTTAGGGATAATAGCTAAGGGATGATAATTTATACTGTTCAGGACAAGGTATTAGAATTTCTTAAGAAGAACAAACTGTGATGAAATTATTCAGTCATTACGGCCAATAATTTTCTTCCTTTGTCAGAGAAAGAAACTGAAGATGTTTGAAAACTCATACCCTAATGTTTGAAAACTCATACCTCACACAGAGTTTCCAGAGACACATTCAGCCGAAGAATTGGCTGGGATTCATCTTTCAAGTTGAAAGATTAGTTGAAAGTTACAACTTTGCATATGGTGTGTTTATGTGTAATGAAATATAGTGAGTAATCTTCAGTGGAAAATCCATTCTTTCTGAGTCAATGCTTTATTAGAATATTTATAAGTATCTAAATATTCTTATGATTATGAATTGGAATCTTTCTATTTAGAATGAATAAAAAATATATTTACTGACTGTGGAATCTGGATATATATATCAAGCTATTCATTGTTGAGTTGGATATAGACAGCCTAATTGGCACCTGAATGCAAGAAATGCTCATAAACTGGTCTGGAATTGCTGAGAAACAGAAACACTGTGCTAGAAATTCTAACTAGGTTTCTCCCTTGTGAAAGCTCCTAACCCTGGGACAGGGACTTACTACCCTGAATCACAGACTAAGTTAACAATAGTACTCACTCTTGCCTTTTCCTTTTCTCAAGATCAGAAAGTCATAATTGATTTTTGACTCATGACTGAATCTGATTTCTTTTTTAAAGTCTATATTACTTTTAGAGCAGGTTTAAGTTCACAGCAAAATTGAAAGGAAGGTACAGAAGTTTTTCACACACCTCCATAGTCCACACATATGTAGACTTTTCCATTATCAACCTCTCTCCTACTAGAGTGGTATGCTTGTTACAAATGATGACCCATCACGATCACCTGAAGGTCATAGTTTACGTTAGAGTTCACTCTTGGTGTTGTACATTCTATGGGTTTGGAAAAAGATGTAATATGTATCCACCATTATAGTATCAAACAGAGTATTTCCATTGCTCTGAAAATCCTTCATGCTCTGCTTAGTCAACCTCCAATATTAACTACAATTCAGAGTTAATTTTTGTGAAGGATGTAAGTTCTGTGTCCCTCTCTCCAACACCTGGCAACCTCCGATTTTTCAGTCTTCATGGTTTTGCCTTTTCCAGAATATCATATAGTTGGAATTATACATCATGTAAGCTTTTCAGAGTGGCTTCTTTCATTTAGTAATATGCATGTAAGGTTCTCCTATGTCTTTTATGGCTTTATAGCTCATTTCATGGCTTTATAGCTCATTTCTTTGTAGTGCTGACTACTATTCCAGTGTCTGAATTTGCCACACTCTATTTACCCATTCACCCAATTAAGTATGTCTTGGTTGCTTTTGAATTTTGGCAGTATTGAATAAAATTGTTATAAACATTCATGTGTAGGTTTTTGTGTGAACATAAGTTTTTAACTTCTTTGGGCAAGTACCAAGAAACACCATTGCTGAATTGTATGGCAAGTGTTATGTTTAGTCCAATTGTCAAAGCAGCTGTACCATTTTGCATTCTCACAACAATAAATGAGATTTCCACACTCTCATCAGCATTTGGTGTCCTCAGATTTGACCATTCTGAGGGCTGTGTAGTGGTATCCCATTGTTTCAATTTGTATTTCCCTGATGATATTCAATGTGGAACATCTTTCATATGCTCATTTACTATATGTATATCTTTGGTAAGATATCTGTTAAGGCCTTTGGCCTATTTATTAAGTGGATTTTTTGTTC
>NW_006969166.1:852-5648 GCF_000164805.1 Carlito syrichta | reverse complement strand
GAGTTGGAGTCTCACTAGGTCGCCCAGACTGGAGTGCAGTGGCTGCTCCCGGCCACCGCAGCCTCACTGCTGAGCTCCGGCAATCCTTTCTACCTCAGCCTGCCAAGTAGTCAGAATTACAGGCATGCACTACCATGCCCGGCTGATTTTTTTTTTTTATTTATTGTAGAGATGAGGTCTTGCTGCCCAGGTGGGTCTCGAACCCTCGGGCTCAGGCAATCCACTCACCTCAGCCTCCCAAAGGTGCGGGATTACAGGCTGAGCCACCGAGCCTGGCTGACATTGTTTTTAACAGAGCCAAAGTTTTTTATTTTAATGAAGTCCAGCTTACTAATTATTTATTTTGTAGATTTTTGCCTTTTGTGTTGTATCTAAAAGTCATTACTATACCCAAGGTCATCTAGGTTTTCTTCTATGTCATCTTCTGGGGGTTCCATAGTTTTGTGTTTTACAATTAGGTCTATGATTCATTTTGAGTTAATTTTTGTGGAGGGTGGAAGGTTTGTGTCCAGATTCATTTTTGTACATGGATGCCTTGTTCCAGCACCATTTGTTCAAAAGACTATTTTTGTTCACTTATACTGTCTTTGCTCTTTTGTCAAAGGTTAGTTTATTATACTTTTGTAGGTCTATTTGTGGGCCTCTATTCAGTTCCATTGATATATCTGTCTATTTTTCCACCAATACCACACCGTATTGATTACCATTAGTTTATAGTAAGTGTTGACATTGGGTAGTGTCAATTCTCCAACTTTATAATTCTTCTCTCAATCTCATGTTGGCTATTCTGGGTCTTCTGTCTTTCCATATACATCTTATACACTATTTGTACATATTCCCATAATAATTTTCTGGGATTTGGATCTGGATTGCATTGAATTTGTAAAGTTGGGAAGAACTGATATCTTGACAATATTAAGTCTTTCTATCCATGCACATCTCTCTATTTAATTTTTCTTTGAGCTTACTCCATCAGAGTTTTATAATTTTTCTCATACATATCTTGAGCATATTTTGTTAGATTTGTACCTAAATATTTCATTTTTGGAGGTGTTAATGTGAATGGTACTGAGTTTTCTATTTCAAATTTCATTTTTTCATTGCTCATATGTAAAAAACCATCTGATATTTGCATGTTAGCCTTTTATCCTGTAACCTTGCTGTAATCACTTGTTAGTTCCAGGAGTTTTTTGTCAATTACTTCTAATTTTGTGTACGTATGATCATATCTGTGAATAATTTTATTTCTTTCTTTCAAATCTGTATACATATGTTTTTCTTTTTCATGTCTTATTGCAATCACTAGTGCTTCCAGTATGATTTTGAAAAGGAGTGATAAGAGGGGAAATCCTTTCCTTGTTTCTGATTTTAGCAAGAGAACTTTGAGTTTATCACCCCTGAATATGTTAGTAGATTGCTTTAATGATATTCTTCATTACTTGAGGAAATTCCTTTCTATTCCTACTTTACTGAGATTTTTAAAAATCATGAATTGCTTTTAGATTTTGTCCAGATGTCTTTTCTGCATCTAATGATATGATCATGCAATTTTTCTCCTATAGCCTGTTGATATGTGATGAGTTACATTAATTGATTTTGGATGTTGAATCAGCCTTGCATATCTGGAATAAATCTCACTTGGTGGTATACAAATCTTTTGCTGCATTCTTGGATTTGATTTGCTATAATATTCTGTTGAGAATTTTTGCATCTGTGTTCATGAACGATATCGATCTGTAATGTATGTGTGTGTGTGTGTGTGTGTGTGTGTGTGTGTGTGTGTGTGTGTGTGTGTGTTTTATAATATCTTTGACTGACTTTGGTGTTAAAGTAATGCTGGCCTCATAGAACAACTCAGGATGTATTTTCTCTGCTTCAACCTCTGAAAGAGATTATAGAGAACTAGTGTAATTTCTTTCTTAAATTTTTCAGTAGTCACTCTGGTCTCTTACTGTTACTCACTCCCTGAGCCCTTGACTCTGCTCCACCTATTTTATTAGATATCTTAAAACAAACCACTTGAGCTTTAGCAGTAAGATCGACTACTGTGTTCCTGGGGCTCTTTCTGGAGCTCATTGTTAAGAAAGGCATGATTACTCCTTATGGTTCCTTCCCTGGAGATATAGTGCAACTAGTGAAACACACCTGTTCTTAACTATCCTCCTTTATTTGAATTGTGATTTTTGAAAAAGAAGCTGTGTATGCACAAGTCTGTGTCCTCCTCTCCTATTTCTTCTTGGGCTCATACTAAACATGCTGTAGGTGCTGTTCTCACACGGATACTCTGGCAATAGCCCAACACTGCCTGTGACATATGCTTAATTCTAGAGCCTGTACTAAAGATTCACCTGGCCTAAATATTTGCTACACTTAACAATAGCAACTCTTAGTAAAAAGGATGGCATTTTGAGTTTCCATTTGCCTATTGTTTTCATATCTCTCACCCTTTTATACATTAAATTGGAAGGGGAATGCTATTATTTAGTTTTGTTTAAACCTCACTACAAGCCTCTATTGCCAGTTCAGTTACTTCCACAGCTGTCCTGCTTTGGTGACAAGGATTTGCACAATTTTTCTTTCTTCCTTTTTTTTTTTTGAGACAAGGACTTGTTCTGTCACTAAGCTAGAGTGCTGTGGCACAAGCTCACCACAGCCTTGAATTCCTGGGCTCAAGTGATCTGCCCACTTCAGTCTCCTGCTTAGCTGGGACTATAGGTGCATGCCATGTCACCTGGTTAATTTTTTCCATTTTTCATAAAACAAGATCTCACTGTATTCCCCAGGCTTGTCTTGAACTCCTGACCTCAAACAATCATCTTGCCTTGACCTCCCAAAGTTCTGAGGTTACAGGCATGACCATAGTCTTTCAGTTCACTCCTTCTCCTCACCATCTGGGAAATGATATGCCTGGATGGCAAAGAAGTGAAAACTATGGTAACAATCAGTCAACAGCCTCCATCTTTGCTGATATACCTAGTTGTGAAAACACTTAACAACTACTAGCCAATCCATAAATCTCCATCTGGTCGGGTCAGTAAAGCTCTCAGAATCCCATTTAAAAGGGACTTTGCTGAAATCTGAAGGGCATACCTGTGTTGTACTTTGATTGGTAAAAGTACCAGTAAAGAAAAGAAGGCTAAGTTTATTCTGATTTTTTGTTGGTAAATTCTACCAGATTGATGGCAAAGCTAAATCTTATATATTTTTATAACTCCTGTGTCTAGGATGCATTGCATACTCAATAAATGTTTGCTGAATTAATTAATTAAACATATCTTTGCTAACTCCTAATAATTATCTTTTTGTTATGAATATTTATAAACCATCTTTTAATGATAATTTCTTCAGTATTTTCTTTAATTTGAAACTCATTTATATATATCTAGAATCACTTCTTTTTGCCTTGTTGGTAGAACCGATCAATATTTCCCTTCCTGCACTCTTCCAGCCTACCTCCTTCTCCATCATTTCTTAATGAGCAGTAATGCTGACTCCATCAACATATATGCATTTTATTAATACATTCTGTGCCCTGAGATGTAATTATTCTGGCCCTGGGAATTTGAATTCATTTAAAGTATATTAAATGTTCTCAATAAAGTACCACATGTTCTCACTCATAAGCGGACTTTGAACAATTATCATAAAACTATAAGAAAGGGATTGGCAGTAGTGGGAAACTGGCAGGGGAGTGGGAGTGGGATTGGCAGTTGAGGGAAACTGCCAGGGGAGGGGAGGCCCACCTTGTCAACAAGGGTACCTGCATAATGAACATGTGTATACTAACCCTGAGTTGGACCCCATATCTTTAGAATAAAAAATAACAATAAAAATTATTCTCTTATTATTATCCTCTATCTTCAGGAAAGTGTCTTCTTAAAGATAGCTTTTTTACCATTTATAGTTAGGAACTGTTTCTTTTGGCCTTGAGGCAAAACAGGAATTGAGTCATTTGCTTTTCTGTCTTTTGTGTATTAATATTCTAATATCTGCGCCCCAAAAAATGTATCTTTCTTCCCTTTTTGTGGCATTATTTACAACTTTGTTAGCCTCTACTTTTCATGGCAACATTCATTGTGGTTCATATAATTTGCTGTTTTTGTTACTACAGTTCCCTTCTGGATTTTGTACAAAGGCTTATGTTTAAAGAATAGAGTGCAGAAGATACTCTTGTGATCACTCCCTTTCTCTGAGAGCACACTGTCAGATTCAGGGTTTGTGTGACATCATCATGCTCTTTGATTACAGTTGATTGGACCAGGGACAGACACGCAGAAAATTAGATTCTCTCTCCCAGCAATTTGGTATTTTAGTTTGGGATGCTCATTTGAATGGAGAGATCACGAACTCAGAAGTTGTCAAGTGGGACATAAGTAGACTGTACACAATGAATTGGTGAAAGGAGATTGGACAGATGTGAAGAGTGAAGCAGAGATAGTGAATTAAGGAGAGACAGTCCTGATGGTTTTCAGGTCCCAGTGAGTAATGACAGGATAATCTCTAGACATGGTAATTTATTTTCTCTACTCCTTTCTCTGCCATTACGAGGTGGATGCTAGGCCCTTGGTCATACCTTGACTCCCTATGTTACAGGACAGAAAACAAAAACTGCTTGATGACAACACAGAGAAGCTGTAGAGGGCTGTGGTGAAAAGCAATGTTCTTGAGCCAGGCCATCTTTTAGAAGAATCCTAACTGTATTCCTTCCTGGCTATGACACCATGAAAAACTACTTAACTACTCTGTGTGTTTGTATGTCTGATAAAGTTAACGCTACCTACCTCATAGGGTTGTTT
>NW_006969166.1:0-832 GCF_000164805.1 Carlito syrichta | reverse complement strand
TGCTTGGAAATTGCAGATCTCGTGGTGGTCTTGTGATGCATAGTTTGTAAAGCACGAAACTTGTACGCCCCCAGTGAGTGATTATCACATTGCTGGAGGGTATAGAAAATGGTATATAAGTTGGAAAAGGTTTGAATAAAATCGGCTTCAGTCTTGGCCAGACTGTTCCCAGAAGAGCTGCCTCCGAGTAGTTTTCTTCTCTCCGTCTCTGATTCACCGGTGCGGTCCTAACCCTCCCTCTGGTCAGTGCAGGTCACCGACACATAGTCTTTCAGTTCACTCCTTCTCCTCACCATCTGGGAAATGATATGCCTGATGGCAAAGAAGTGAAAACTATGGTAACAATCAGTCAACAGCCTCCATCTTTGCTGATATACCTAGTTATGAAAACACTTAACAACTACTAGCCAATCCATAAATCTCCATCTGGTCGGTCAGTAAGCTCTCAGAATCCATTTCAAAGGACTTGCTGAAATCTGAAGGCATACCTGTGTTGTACTTGATTGGTAAAAGTATCAGTAAAGAAAAGAAGGCTAAGTTTATTCTGATTTTTTGTTGGTAAATTCTACCAGATTGATGGCAAAGCTAAATCTTATATATTTTTATAACTCCTGTGTCTAGGATGCATTGCATACTCAATAAATGTTTGATGAATTAATTAATTAAACATATCTTTGCTAACTCCTAATAATTATCTTTTTAAGTTATGAATATTTATAAACCATCTTTTTAATGATAATTTCTTCAGTATTTTCTTTTATTTGAAACTCATTTATATATATCTAGAATCACTTCTTTTTGTCTTGTTGGTAGAACCGATCAATATTTCCCT
>NW_006969165.1:0-754 GCF_000164805.1 Carlito syrichta | reverse complement strand
AGCAGACCGAAGCTGCGGTTGCCGTACGCGTGCCACTGCTCTCAAGCATGGGCAACAGAGGGAGACTGCCAAAAGAAAATTAAATTAAGGAATTAGGATTCAATATTTTATGTAAATTACAGACAAATTTTTCTATCTTTTTATTTCTATGAGTCGGGCTCTCAATCTGTTGCTCAGGCTGGAATTCATTGGCACAATCATGGCCAAAGCAGCCTTGGCCTACTAGGCCCAGCCGATCCTCCGCTTTACCCACCAAGTACCTGGAACTACAGGTATGTTCCATCCTACCTGGGTAATATTTTGGGATTAACAGCATGAACCACCACGTCCAGTCATTTTTAATTTTCATTGTTAAAATATCACCTATAGCTGGGTGAGGAGGCTCACACCTGTAATCCCAGCACTTTGGCAGGCAGACGTAAGAGGATTTTCTGAGCCCAGGGATTCTGGGAAACCAGGCAAGACAACTTCTCTACAATAAATAAAATAAGTAGTTGGGCAAGGTGGAGCATGCCTGTAATTCCAGCTACTTTGTAAGTTAAAGGCTGTAGTTCAGCAACTGGAAAGACTGAGTCAGAAGGATCACCTAGCCAAGCAGACCGAGGTTATGGTGGACATTAATATGTCACTGCTGTCCAGTCAGGACCAAGGAGTAATCCTGGCTAAAAAAAAAAAAATTAAATAATTAGGATTCAATTTTCTGATGAATATTACAGCCTAATCTTTCATTCTTTTTATCTTCTTTTTTTCTGAT
>NW_006969164.1:0-752 GCF_000164805.1 Carlito syrichta | reverse complement strand
TTGATGATGAGTGAGGTTGATCCCATTTTCATGTGTCTGATGGCTGCCTGTATCTCTCTATGACAAGTGTCCAATCGTGTATTTTGCCACTGTTTAAAGGGACTGTTTGTCTTTTTTTTCTGAGTGTTTGAATTTCTTGTAGATCATAGATGTTAAGGCTTTTTCAGATACATATTTGGAGAATAGTTTGTCCCATTCTGTGGGCTGTCTCCCTACTCTTTTGACAGTTTCTTTTGTTTTGCAGAAGTTCATGAGTTTGATGAGATCCCACTTGTCTGACATTCTTCTTTAGCTATGGGCATTTAGGGATCTGAAGAGGAATTAGTCCCAGGTTCCAATTTCCATAAAGGTTTCTCCTGTGTTTTCTCAGATAATTGTAATTTGGTGTTTTACGTTTAGATCTTTGACCCATTTAGTATTAAGTTGTATGGTGATAGTTAGGGGTCCTGTTTCAATCTAATTCATTTGGTCAGACTTTTCCCTGCACCATTTACTGAATATGTTCTTCATTCCCCATTGGGTCTTGGAGGTTTTTCAAAGATGAGTTGGTTGAGAATTAGAGGATTTCATTCTCTGTCCTGATCCTTTATCCTATGTACCTATTCTTGTAGCAGTACCAAGCTGTTTTGATTTTTGTAAATATATAGTAAATTTGAAACATGGAAAAGTGATAGCTCCTGCCTGGTATCTTTGGAAAAGTTTTATTTGGCTATTCGTGATAGTTTTTGTTTTCATATGAATCCTTTATCATA
>NW_006969163.1:0-531 GCF_000164805.1 Carlito syrichta | reverse complement strand
GATAAAATCAAAACAGAGATCAAAAGAACCTGGAAAGAAATGAAAATGAAGAAACATCTTACCAAAATCACTGGGATGCCTTGAAAGCTGTAGTAAGAGGGGAATTTATATCCCTACAAACACACATGAAGAAAATGGAAGGAACACAAATTAACAACCTAACAAGCCTCCTAAAGAAGCTGGAAAAGCAAGAGCACAAAATTCCTAATTTCAGCAGAAGAATCCAGATCACCAAAATAAAAGCCCAAATCCAGGACATAGAAGACAAAAAGATAATACAAAAAAAATCAGTGAAACAAAAAGCTGGTTCTTTGAAAGGATAAACAAGATAGATGGTCCCCTAGCTAGACTGACCAAGAGAAAACAACGAAAAAACCAAATAAGCACAATGAGAAACACAAAAGATGAAGTCACATGTGACCCTGAAGAAATACAAAAGATCATTAGAGACTACTACGTACACTTGTATGGAAACAAACTTGAAAACCTTAAGGAAAAGGAGGACTTTCTGACATCACACAACCTACCTAG
>NW_006969162.1:0-4461 GCF_000164805.1 Carlito syrichta | reverse complement strand
GGTCATGTCCTAGTGGAGAGATGCAAGGAAAGAAACCTTTGTCTTCTGAGACTCTGTTGGTGGGAGGCTCTGACCTCCACCAACCTATTCAAACAAGCATTTGTGTAACTCCTACAGCAGGAATGACTACATGAATTTTAGAGAGAAAGGTTCTTACTTCAAGTCATAGAACAGAAAAGAAAAAGATTTGAAGAAAAAAAAGCCTAATTTTATTTTGCAGGTCTAAACAGGTGCTATTTATTTAGGAGGTGTGTGTGTGTGTATGTGTGTGATTTCAGGACTCATGGAGAGGAGAAAATATTTAAAATATAAACATGTTGAAGGCAAATATATTTTATTTTGGTGGAATAACTAAATATTGATATAACACAATTACTTCTCTTAGTAGAATATTTCTTAAAATATATCATTTTTCAGGACAAATTAATTTTTTTATTTTTTCTGTTGGTTTCTTATTTAAACATAAGTGCAGACAGTAATGGAAAGTGTTAAAAATGTGTTTACCATTATTAGTAAAGCTAAAACATTTTTACTGGTGAGTTTGATTCTTTAATATTGTTGGCAAATTTCTCCAAGGTTGACTGCATTTGTGAATTTCAAAATATAACTTTGACTAATCTAAGTGGAGCAGAAGAACAGTACTCTCACCTACGTTAAACTGACAGTAAATAGCACCAGAAAGAGCAATTCCTAAGAGTATGGGCCTCCATTCACTGAAGGCCTGACCCTGATGGCCAAGAGAACTTCAATTCAGTTTCATTGCTCTTTATTACATTTCCTCAATGTATGAGTCTGATGTGATTGTTTCTGCTCTCACAAGAGATGGGGACTATTGATAAGGGTGGGGGGTAACTTTGGTGTTTATGTCATTTAATTTGAATGGGAAATCTCCTTAGGGTTTTTAGAATTCAATTATTCAGTGGTATTCTTTCTTCCTCTCTAAGTTATTATTGCTTTTGAATCTTGCTTAGAATACTTAATTTAATTGTTGGTTTTACTCTCTATTATACATGTGCTTCTATTACACAGGAATGTACAGATTGCCTTTTGTGACAATGAAGAGGAAGAAAAATATCAGCAACCCAATTTATTTTTATAGCTAAATGGTCTCTCATACCTTATGAAGATCTTTATACTAACATGCTAAGCAGCCCATTAAACAGAGAAATGTATTTATTTCACATATATTAGAGAATGTGAGACTTAGATAAAGTAGATCCTGAGGTCAAATGCTATTGAAGGGGAATTTTTATTGTATATATTTCATTGTGCAATAGATAAATGGGATAAGGAAGATTAAAACAACTTATACAAATTCCTACCAGATAGTGATAAAATGTCAGCAGCGAAAATAGAGAATGGACAGCTTGTATAAATGATGCCATCACTAAAAAATTGAGACCATTAGTAGTAACGTGAATCAGCTCTTGGATACGATGTGACAATGTCAGATGTCAGGAGACAGAAAGGAAATATTTGTCCTTTCCAAGGAATCCTAAATAATAAAGAAAGTAATTAAGTAGATTGATCATGGTCATGAGGTTATACAATCAAGTTGGTAAGGCTCTACCTGTGAGTGAATGTAAGCAGGTGGTAGAATTTTTGTTAAGTAAACAGGTAGTAGAAACAGAGAGACACTGAAAAATATAAAATATTTATTCATATGTAGACATAAAACTGAGCAAAACCTCACGTAATTGCTATTATACTTACTACATGGTTTTCACAAACTAACTTATTTTACTTGTTGCATAAAAATTATGCTTTTCAGATTAAGTCAGAGTGCATATATATGAAGTAAAATATAAACAAAAGTTAAAAAAAACTCATAATTTTAAGTACCTAGTAGAAGAGGAATACAATCGGTGTAGGTTTGTAGGAAATACTAAACTCTTTTAAGTTTTATTTGATAACAGTGGAGATAGATAATTAGTACATTCTTTACATACTTTATATGTTCAAAATAGTTCAGAATAAATTTAAACTTCAAAATGTTTGCGATATAAATCATAGATTAATGGTAATGGCATGCAATGTTGAACATGAGTATAGAAATACTGAATGAACACTATCAGGTAGAATTTCAAGAAACAAGGTCACTAAACAAACCTGCAGTTGAAACACTACCTGTATTGAGTTCTTTTTTCCCCTTCCATCTTGGTCAGAGCCATTATCTCTTTTCACAATAAAATGGTCTTCAGGCCATTGTTCTGCTAAGCTATGATCTAGCCATGTACTCTTTGAGCTGTGGCTGCCATGTTTCCTAAGCTTTGACCTCCTCTCCTACTCTGGAGAGGTGAATTGCCTTCTCTTCTCTCTCTCTCTCTGTAATTTACTTTCTGTCTAATTTACTTTCTAAATAAACTATATTTTCTAATCTAAAAATAAATTCTCTTCAACTGAGAAGACTCCACCTTAATGAATCTTAATTCATTATTAGTGCTGAATATATGCTAGTGATTCTTACATCAAAACTTATTTCACAGCTTCTCATGATTTTTCTAGTGCAGTTATGTACATAAGTGTACAGTTCTTGTATATATAAAAGTGTGTCTTGAATGATTATACAGAGGTAAGTGTGTGATGTAAGCATCCATACCACATTAAGTTTTGGGTAAGTTTGATTCATATCGCCTCCTAAATGATCTGCTGTTACTTATTGTTTTAACCCAATTATCTCAAGTAAATAGTGATCAAAACAGACTATGATTCTGTTTTGTTGTCCTTGTGAAGACAATAACATATGAGGTGGCTTTAATATTAGCATTTACTATAATTTTGTTTACTTAGTCGGCAATTTGTAAGGATAATTTAGTATGTGGTAGAAACAGCATTTATCCTTAATTAGATTAAGGTTGAATTTACTTCTTCCATTACCTTTGTCATTTTTGAAATTTGTATTAACTTTTCTGGTTTTTATTTTTGATACTCTACAATAAAGATTTCAAACTAAATAACTAAAGCTCCCTTGTGGAGTGAAAATTGCATGACAATTTCTTATCAATAAAGATGGTGGAAAATTAAAAAAAACATAGAATAGTAGAAGTTAAAAAGACATGCTCAGCATATAAAATTGAGGTAGCTTTCTTAATTTTCTCTGTCATTCCTACATATATCATCATTGAATTGAAATCCATGCACGTATATGCAAAGATACATTTTTTTAGTTAAAATAAAATAAAGTATAAACTTCCAAACTCCAAATCTAGCAGTTGCATATCTTTTTATTTTTAAATGTACACTTGAAGGAAATGCTCCTAAAATTGGAGATACAGTGTTTAAATGAATTTTATATCTACCAATTTGCAGCTATATAATCAGAGTTAGGTAAGACAATTAAATTCTAGGTTAGAGCTGCCTTTATTAAAGCTCAGTCTAGATGGAAGAAGCAATGGCAAATTGAGTGTGGAAACCTTAGAGACTTAGAGAAAAAAAAATTCACCAGTCCAGGAACTATGTAGTTAAACTTTATGCCATCAAAAATCTATTCTGCTCTCTCCATAACATTGGGCATGTATATGTGCCCAAAACGTCTGGATGCTTAGTACTTTAAATGCTTCTGAGAAAAACTGCACTTAGTTGAAATCAGCAAGGCGTTTGCCATCTGTTTGCAGAGAAGCAATATCAAGATAAAGTGCTACTCTGTGGTACTTGCCCAAAATCTTAACTGAAACGTACAAGGCACATATGCTTGCAAATGAGGTTTAAAATCAGGAGCCAATTAGTGTGCTCAGCATTTCCAAAGCTGATCTGGATTTGCATTACTTATAAATAAAGAAGCTGTTGTTTCAAAGGCATAAAAAATGATCCTTTAAGGTAGACTCTAGCACTTTTTTTTGCTAATAATAAACACCCTACTTGACATACAATTTTTAAGGATTGAATCTCTCTTTAAAGTATTTACCAGAAGTTAAACTTAGTTATTTGCTTCTAGTTTTAAGACTTTACTCGAGTTACTTAGTCTTTCTGAGAACCACTTTATCTCTATCTAGAGTTGCTGAAAACATTGAACTTACATAAAGTTAATTATATAAACATATAAACCTGATAAATATTTACAATTGTTTTACAGAATCATTATATGGCAGATGTTATTATCTGCCCCAGGTCAAGCATCATTTCATTTGGTGAAAGTAATAAACTAATTTTTAAAATTGAAATTGGTGTCAGGCACTAAGCAAAGAACTTAACTTTTATTAAATCATTTAAACATTGAAACGACCTGATTAAACATGCATCATTATTATTCTCATCTCAGAGGTGAGAAAACTGAGGTTTAGAGATTGTGAATACATTGTTCAAAATACTGTATTTAGTAAGCACTGAATCCAGGGTTAAACTACACTAGGTCTTGTCCTCAAAGGGTTAAATTTACTGCCACACAGGTAGAAAATCACTTTAGAAACTTAGTCAATGAATATCAGTGTTAATCCACTTTTAAACTTATTGTTTTACAGTAGA
>NW_006969161.1:0-927 GCF_000164805.1 Carlito syrichta | reverse complement strand
TCCACAACTAAGTAACATGTAACAAAAGAATATGTTTCACATAAAATATATTCCTCATGTACACATTTAAGCATAGTTTAAAGATACACTCACTTTAAAGGCTTTTCTTTCTAAGCATGCAGAAGAATTCATTTCAAACTAGTCATTTTTCTTGGCAACAGAAGATACCAGTCTTTAAAAAGACCACTGGTGGAGCTCCAAACCACAGAATCATTTTCATGTTACCAGTTTTACGGTAGCCTTCCTCTCAAGGGACATCTTCTTCAACAGATAATTCCGACTCCAACTGAAAAGAAAAATAATTGATGTACATTCATTACACACAAACTTAAACAGTTCCAAAACCTTTGCTCCATTTCCCTTTATCTGAATGAGCTCACCTCACATTGTTTTCTTCTTAAGAATTTACTTTCCAAACTGTATTTTTCACTTTAATTCTCCAATAGGTTCACCGCAAAATTTTAACAATAGGAAAAATTTGTGTTTAGTACCCAGCTTACTTCTGCTTTCAGGGCATCCCCGTCCCTGGTACTTTTCCACATAGGCTGTTTTTTGATGACTTGATGCTTGGAGCTTACCTAGGCCCTCCTTGAGAATCTTGCTCATCTTTTTTTTTTTGAGTTGTGGAGTCTCACTCTGTTGCCCAGGCTGGAATGCTGGAGTGCAATGGCATGCTCACAGTCACCCAGCATCGACCTGCTGGGCTCCAGCCATCCTCAGTCTATCAAGTAGCCAGAACTTAAGAAAGATTCCAGCACCTCAAGAATACTCCTGCAGCTGGGAAAGAGCCCTACTCCTGAAGAAGTACCCCTGCACATGAAAAAGAATCCCACCATGTGAATCTGAGGGTGAGCACTCACCTTATAAAGAGTTCCTGCACCTGAGGGAGAGCCTCTGAACCTGAGCAAGAACCAAGCAACTGACGAA
>NW_006969160.1:0-857 GCF_000164805.1 Carlito syrichta | reverse complement strand
CCACTGAAGAATTTCCAGTGGGACAAGATATAAAGAAGGGAGATAGTGATATTGGTAATCCTACCCTGTGTAGGTATAGGCTAATGCATGTGTTGATGTCTTAATTTAAAGAAAATTTTTAAAAGTAAAACCTCTAGCCATTATAGAATTTCATCATGTTGTAATCATCTATTTAATTGTGCTAGTTACTGAAGAAAATATATAGCTGTTATATAATTCCAGAACCAGTCATTTTTCTTTAAATATTTCACATAAAATAGCCATAGATACATCAGTGCTTTGAATTCTTTGACTTTTAAGTAAAACTTTATTTTAATTACCTATGTCTGATGATCTGATTAATCATGTAAATGACAAAAAATTTTGTCTATTTTGAAGAGAATCTATATCCCTTACAGTTATTGCTGTCTGTAGATTATAATCAACATTTTTAGTTGTTGTTGACCCTATTCTCTTTTTGCTTTCAGAGAATTCCTCTAAGACCTTTAATAATTTTGTGCTAAATTTGTCCTCAGTTCGTTATACTTCCTTTGACTCCACTATCTCACTCATGTAATTTACAAAATCCAGTTGAATTGTTTTGGTAGCAATTATAATCTGTACAAAGCCTCACTTACAATAGTCTTCAAGTACATTCTTTAACTTCTTTTATATAAAAATTAAAAATACACATGTATTATATACATAGGCTATATATTCTGTCCACATACAGTCCTATAAGTTAAAATTTTTTTTTCAGGGAAAAAGTTTACTTTGACAAGGCACAAATAATTTTAGCCAGGTGAGTTATATTGCTCTCCATGTGCGTGCCAAAGGATTTAGGTATTATATTGTGTCATGCTCTTTATAGTACCTGC
>NW_006969159.1:0-909 GCF_000164805.1 Carlito syrichta | reverse complement strand
CGTTCACTGTCAACCTTGAAATTGTGGGCTCTGGCAGTCCTCCCTCCTCAGCCTCCTGAGTGGCCAGAACAACGGGCACCATGACCCCAGGATCTCGGTTTTGATGAGTGTGAAAATGGGGTCTCCCTGCATGACCTGGGCTGGCCTTGTGCTCCTGAGCTACAGCCATCCTCTTGCTTCATTCTCCCAGAGCACTGGGAGTCCAGGCCTGGGCCATTGCAGCTGGCCTTCTGCTGTGGTTTTGACAAAGGATCAAGGCTGGTCTCAAGGGCTCAGCCTCGTCATTCCAGCACTTTGGAAGACTGAGGCTCACGGTCGGCCTGAGCCCATGGATCCAAAACATGCCCAGGCAACTTGGTGAGTCCTCATTTCTGCCCCCATCCCAAATCAGCCGGGCGTTGTGGCATGCATCTGTTATGGCTCCTCAGAAGGCCGGGGAGGGAAGGGTTGTCAGAGCTCCGAGGGCCAATGTTTCCGTGGACAGGAATGAGCCACCACCCTCCAGCCTAGATGATGGAGTGAGACACTAACTCAAAAAAAGGAAGAAAAGTAGAGTATCCATTTGTGTATGAGTTGGGATTATAGTGAACAGACAGAGATAGTTTGGGAAGGAGGCCCCAGCCTTGGGCCTAGAGTTCCCAAAAGATGATGGATCGTCAGATAAATTGGGCTCTGTCTTTGAAAGACTGAAGTGGGGGACTACTGGAGCCTGGAAATTTGAGACCAGCCTGGGCCATGTAACGAGATCTCCTCACTCCCCAGAAAGCAAACAATGGAGTCACACGTAGTGGCACCCATGGTCCTGGCTACACCAGAGTGATGGCCTCCATCCCAGGGCATCTCTTTGCATCACTCCCGCTGACAGAATGTGTGAGTCCAGGCCAGGCACTGTGGCTCACAGCCATCAGG
>NW_006969158.1:13292-19953 GCF_000164805.1 Carlito syrichta | reverse complement strand
GGAACTTTCATAAGATTACCAGTGAACTTAGAAAACCTCACAGGGCTCAGTGGCTCAGTCTGTAATCCCAGTACTTTGGGAGGCTGAGGTGAGTGGATTGCTTGAGCCCGCTGGTTCGAGACCCACCTGGGGAACTAGGTGAGACCTTATCTCTACAATAAATCAAAAATTAGCTGGAAGTGGTAGCACACGCCTGTAGTTCCAGCAACTTGGAAGGCTGAGGCGGAAGGATTGCCAGAGCCAGCAGGGCTAGGCTATGGTGACCGGGTATGTGCCACTGTACTCCAGTCTGGGCGACAGAGTGAGACTCCAACTCAAAAAAGAAGAAGAAGAAGAAGAAGAAGAAATCTCACAGGTTAAAGGGAAGAGGTATGAACTATTCAAAGTGCTAAAAATAAAAGTATAAAAAAGGTCAAACAAGTAAGCAACCATACTATATTTGACAAACTGTCCTTCAAGATTGAAAAAAAATTAAACTATCCCTAATAAACAGAAGCATAAGGTGCTCTTTACTAGATGTATTCAACATAGTTCTCAAGTAAATGTAAATATGTGAGCACAAATAGTAATCTATATTAGTGTAAATGTGATCACTTTTAATCTTGCATAGAATTTACATGACAAAAACATTTTTAAAATTATAAAACTCGTATGGTTTCACAATATACAAAGATGTAACTTGTTTGACCAATAACATAAAAATGTGAGGTGAAGCTGTAAAGGAATATAGTTTTTGTCTGTAATTGAAGTTATTATCAGTTTAAGATAGAATGTTATAACTCTAAGATATTCATGTAATTGCAATGGTAACCAAAAATAAATTATCCCTAAAGTATTCACAAAAGGAAATGAGAAGTCTGTCACAGCAGCAACAAAAAAATTAATAAAACACAAAGAAGGGATCAAGAGAGGAAAGGAGGGACAAATAAGGTATAAAACATATAGAAAACAATTAACAAAACTTCAAGAATAAGTCTTTCTCTACTAATAATTGTGCTAAATGTAAATTAAACTCAATTAAAAACATAGATTACCGAATGTATTTAAAAATAAGATCTAACAATAAGCTATCTGTAAGACACTCGTATTAGATATAAAAGCCTACAGAAACTAAAAGGAAAATGATGGAAATTGATATTTCACATAAATGAGAGGAAAAAAAGACCAAGTGGATATAATATAAGACAAAATAGATTTTAAATAAAAAACTGTTAGAAGAAACAAAGGAGAATTTATACAATGATAAAAATGTCAGTCATAAAAATATAAAACAATTATAAATATTTATGCAACAAATGTCAAATTCTCAAAAATATGAAGCAAACTTTCCCAGAATTGAAGGGAGAAATAGAAAGTAACACAATAACAGACTTTAATAAACTATTTTTAATATTGGATAGAATAACTAGACAGAAGACAAATAAATAGAGAATTTGGACAACAATATAGACAATTGGATCTAGCAGACATATACAGAACACTTGTCCCAACAAAAGCACAGTATGCATTCTTCTGAAGGGCAGACAAAACAATCTCCACAATAGACTACAATTTAAACCACAAAACAAGCTTTAATTGATTTTAAAAGATTGAAATAATACCAAGTATATTTTCAAATCACAATGGAATTAAACTAGAAATCAATACCATAAGGAAAATAGGAAAATCTACAAATATGTGAAAATTAAACAACACACCCTTAAACAGCCAATGAGCTAAAGAATAAACCACAAAAAAATTAGAAGTTATCTTGAGACAAATAAAGCAAAGCCACAGCCTACCAAAACTTAAGTGATGTATTATAGCATTGCCAAAAAAATAATAATTCATAACAAATATATTTTTTAAAGGACGGTCTCAAATGAATATCCTAACTTACATTGCAAGGAATTAGAAAAAGAAAAAAAAAATTTATTATAGGGAAGTAAAGTAAATAATAAATATTAGTGCAGAAGTAAATGAAATAAAGAATATAACACAATTTTAAAATATTAGCTAAACTAAGAGATGGTTTTTATAAAAATATCAGCAAAATCAGTAAATCTTATATTAACTAAGCAATAAGAAAATCCCAGATAATTAAAATCAGAAGTAAAAGAAAGGTCATTAAAACCAGTCCACAAAAATAAAAATTATAAGAAACTACCATTAACAACTCTATGCAAGCAAATTGATTACTATAGAGTAAATAAAACCCACACCCTACAAATGTTAGATTTCATTTAAAAAACTATTGCAAATAATGACACTGTGACATTCATCATCATCATCATCTCCTAATGAAGAAAAGTCCAGAATCAGATAGCTTCATTGGAGAAGTCTATCAAATATTTGAAGATGAATTAACATCAATCTTCCTCAAGTTATTCCAAAAATTTGAAGAGGGGGAAACACTTTTGAGAAATCACCACACTGCTTTCCACAATGACTGAACTAGTTTACATTCCTACCAACAGTGTAGAAGTGTTCCCTTTTCTCTACAGCTACATCAGCACCTGATGTTTTTGACTTTTCGATGATAGTCATCCTGACCAGTATAAGGTAATATCCCATTGTGGTTTTGACTTGGATTTCTCTGATAAGTGAAGTTGAGATTTTTTAAAATATATATTTGTTGCCACTCCAATGTATATTGCAGCACTATTCACAATAGCTAAGAGGCAGAAGCAACCCAAATGTTTACCGATGGAAAAATGAACAAACAAAATGTGATATGTACGTACAATGGAATATTATTCACTCTTAAAAAGAAAGTAATGTAGCTGGGCTCGGTGGCTCAGCCTGTAATCTCACTCCATTGGGAGGCTGAGGTGAGTGGATTGCCTGAGCCCATGGGTTCGAGACCCACCTGGGCAGTGAGACATCATCTCTACAATAAATCAAAAAATGAGCCAGGCATGGTAGTGCATGCCTGTAATTACTGCTACTTGCTAGGCTGAGGAGGAAGGATCACCGGAGCCCAGCAGGTTGAGGCTGCAGTGGTGTGTGTTGCCACTGCACTCCAGTCTGGGTTACAGAATGAGACTCCAACTCAAAAAAAAAAAAGAAAGTAATGTTACATTGTGCAATATAAATGAACCTTGAGGATGTGATGTGAATGTGAAATGAATCCATCTAAAAAAAATGCTACATAGTTTTCCTTATATCAGGTATCTAAAATGGGCAAATTGATAGAAACAGAAAGTAAAATGATAGTTACCAAAGGCTGTGGGAATGAGAATTGTGGTTTAAAGAATATAAAGTTTCAGTTTTGCAGGATTAAAATTTTCTTCAGATCTGTCTCAAAACTTTGTGAATATACTTAACACTATTGAACTGTATGCTTAAAAATAGTGGTGATATAACTAATGCTGAAATGTACCTCGCATTTTTAAAAAAATATAGTGATATAGTAAATTTTGTGGTATGTACTTTTATTACAAAAAAAGAAAATAATAATTTTAATATATAAATTGGTCAATGACTTTTATAATTTAAAAAATTGTCAGTCGGGCTCGGTGGCTCAGCCTGTTATCCAACGCCTTTGGGAGGCTGAGGTGAGTGGATTGCCTGAGCCCGCGGGTTCGAGACCCGGCTGGGCAGGGAGACCTCATCTCTACAATAAAATCAAAAAATTAGCCAGGCGTGGTAGTGAGCACCTGTAATTCCGGCTACTCGGAAGGCTGAGGCCGAAGGATCACCGGAGCCCAGCAGGTCGAGGCTGCGGTGGCCGGGAGCAGCCACTGCACTCCAGTCTGGGCGAAAGAGTGAGACTCCAACTCAAAAAAAGTGTCATATCTGTTAAAACTCTTTGAATATGAGATATTTTAAAAATTAGAAATAAGAAAGAATTGAAATTATAAAAAGTGAGATATTCTTGAATTGTGCATGTGTACATGAGAAAATATTTTTACTGAACACTGAAAATACATTTTCTTCCAGGTAAACATTTTGTTTGTACCTTTTCCAAACTGCTTTATACATAGTTTTATATTTCTAATATCATCCTATGTGTTCATACAATGGTACAATTTTCAAAACATGGTTGCAAAAGTGTGAGTTAAATTTATCTTTATACTCAATACAACCTGTAAGTTAGACTGATCTGTCATTAATATTCTCTTATTAATATTACATGGCAGTTCTAGATCCTATGAAGCTTAATTTTCAGAATAACAGGAAGTATATTTCTATATTTCTCATATTTAAAGAGAATCTTTGTGTACCTAAAAAGACCAATGGGTAGCCAACTGATTTTTATATATCTGAATCAATATAAACAATACTTGCTACTAATATTGTAGTTTTCTGTTATTTGAAGCTAACAGTTTTGTATTGCATTTGCAAGTTGATTTAAAAGCAATATAGCTATGTTATTGGACATGATTTTATATATTCTGGTCAAATAATTTATGTTTATTAGCTTATGATAATTTTCTATATTTTGGATTTTGCTCATTACACAATAATCAAATAATTTTATTATTCTAAGCCCAAAACTTAGGGTTAATTCAATTCACTTTGTAATTCAACTATTTGTATCTGTGCATTTTGCTGTATAATACCTTCTGGTTATATTTAAAAGCTTCTGATGAATAGTTACCTAGCATTTCTCTAAAATATCTGTAGTGACTCTTTAAAATAGAAAATACTCAACAATACATAAAGCTAAAATGAACACGAAGAAGAATATTAAAACTTGCCAGAATGTATTCTAGTCCTAAGGCTTATGAAAAATTGATTAAAGAAAGCCTACCATACCATTTCCCCTGAAAATGGGAACAAGACAAGAATGCCCACTCTCACCCCTCCTGTTCAACATAGTATTGGAAGTCCTGGCATGAGCAATCAGAGAAGAGGAGGCAATCAGGGGTATCCAAATAGGAAAAGAGAAAGTCAAGTTATCTCTCTTTGCAGATGATATGATTGTGTACCTTGAAAACCCACGAGAATCTGTCAAAAACCTCCTTACACTGATAAAAGCCTTTGGCAAAGTCTCAGGATACAAAATAAATGTCCAAAAGACAATCGCATTTCTGTACACCAATAATAAACAAACAGAAACCCAAATAAAAAACGAAATTCCATTCACAATAGCCACAAAAAAAATGAAATACCTCGGCATCTTCCTAACCAGAGACGTGAAAGACCTTTACAATGAAAATTACAAAACACTGCTCAAAGAAATCAAAGATGACACAAACAAGTGGAAAAATATCCCATGCTCATGGATTGGAAGAATCAGCATTGTGAAGATGTCATTCTTACCTAAGGCAATCTACAAATTCAATGCAATACCCACCAAATTACCAGCAACATTCTTCTCAGACCTAGAAAAGACAACACAGGAATTCATATGGAAACACAAACATCCAAGAATAGCCAGAACAATTCTCAGCAAAAAAAACAAAGCAGGTTGTATCACATTACCAGACTTCAAACTTTACTATAAAGTTACAATAATCAAAACAGCTTGGTATTGGTATAGGAACAGATATATAGATCAATGCAATAGAATTGAGATTCCAGAAGCAAAACCTCAATTTCTCAACCAACTCATCTTCAACAAGGCCTCCACCACCTACCACTGGGGTGAGCAGAACCTATTCAGTAAATGGTTCTGGGAAAACTGGCTGACCACATGCAGAAGATTGAAACAGGACTCCTATCTATCCCCATGCACAAAGGTTAACTCCAAATGTATCAGAGACCTAAATGTAAAACCTCAAACCATAAGAACCTTAGAAAAGGAAGGAAATACCCTCATGGAAATCGGAACTGGCATCCAATTCCTGAACAAAACTCAAAACCCACAGGTCATAAGAGAGAAGACAGACAAGTGGGACCTTATTAAACTGACAAGCTTCTGCAAGGCCAAAAAACCATCAAGAGAGCAGGGAGACAGCCTACAGACTGGGAAAAATATTTGCCAACACCAGGTCTCACAAAGGCTTAACATCCTGGATCTACAAGGAACTAAAACGTGCTGAAAAGAAAACAACAAACAACCCCATTATCAAATGGGCAAAAGATATGAACTGACACTTCACAAAAGAGGACATCCGAGCAGCCAACAAACACATGAAGAAATGTTCAACCTCACTAATCATCAGGGAGATGCAAATTAAAACCACACTGAGATACCACCTAACTCCAGTCAGAATGGCAATTATCAACAACTCAAAAAATAACAGCTGCTGGAGAGGGTGTGGAGAAAAGGGAACACTTCTACACTGTTGGTGGGAGTGTAAACTAGTGCAACCTCTGTGGAAAGCAGTGTGGCGATTCCTAAAAGCTCTAAATATCAACCTTTCATATGACCTCGCAATCCCCCTACTGGGAACATATCCTGAAGAACTCAAATCACTCTATCAAAAAGATACCTGCACACGTATGTTTATCGCAGCATTGTTCAACAATAGCAAGAACCTGGAAAGCAACCATGCTGTCCATCAAAAGAGGGACTGGATTTTAAAAATTTGGTACATATACATGATGGAATACTATGCAGCCATAAAAAAGAACAAAATCGTGAATTTTGCAGCAACCTGGATGGAACTAGAGTCTATAATACTAAGTGACCTCTCACAGAAACAAAGATCCGAGTATCACATGTTCTCACTCATATAATGGACCTTGAACATCCAATGTAATACTATAAGAAAATGACTGACGGTAGTGG
>NW_006969158.1:10264-13272 GCF_000164805.1 Carlito syrichta | reverse complement strand
CATACCTTTAAGTGTGATTGTTCTTTTCTGACCAATTGTGGGACTACCAGTGCTTTCTTTATTTTTTAGGCCAAGCAAGCAAGGAAAGAAAATCATGCTTTTTAAATATATTTGATTTGGTTAAATGTGGCAAATTTATTAAGCTGATGAGCTAATTTTAAATATTAGGATTTAAAGAAGTATGGGGAAGTGATTTGCAGATATGAATATTTATAATAAACCATAGTTAACTTTATAAACAGATAAAAGTAAGTTGAGAATCAGTAGACCACTATGAGCTTACTTAAGAGTTTATAAACAATGTCTACTGAATTATGTTTTCATCAAAAAAGACTTATCTGAAAAGGAACTATTATATAAATCAGAGGTAGCCTATTGCAGGATGCTTTGGTTTTCAGTACTAAACCTGTCAGATACTTGACTTTTGAGAAATATCCAGTAATAGGATATGAATAAGTAAATTTGAGAAATATCCAGTAATAGGGTATGAATGTGTAAATTTGATATTATTTGAAAGATGTAGAAAATCCCTTGGCCAAAATAATTTCACCACTAAACTGCAACACCTTTAAAAATTTTGCCTTTCCAATTCCCTTATGGAAAGTGAATTTAACTGGTATGCAGTGGTATGTTTTGGGGAGGAATTGATTTTTCTGATTACCATTCCTATATATTACCATTGAGAAATAATACACCCTTCAGAGAATGAGAGACAAGGGCATGCACTATGATGAAGGCCATGTAACCCACTAGCATAGACACTCTTTCCTGTTGAGTGTCCTCTGAGCAGCCATGGTGAACCCCAAAGCCACTGAGATTTGAAGTAAAAATCGGAGAGAGTAATGTGAGGTCTGTAAGAAAGAAAATTACTGTGTCTTAGTCCATTCAGGCTGAAATAATAAACTGGGAAAGTTTATAAATAATAGAAATTTATTGCCCACAGTTCTTGAAGCTAAAAAGTCCAAAATCAAGGCAATAACAGATTCTGTGTTTGGTGAGGGCCTGTTCCTATTAGGGCAACTTATTGCCGTGTATTTTCATATAGTAGGAAGACTGGAAGGGGTGGAAGAAGAAAGACATCTCCTTTCTTTTTTTAAAAATTATTATCAATATTTTTTATTTTGATATTGTGGGGTACAGTTAAGGGTTAGGTATACAAATATGCTTCATTCAGTTTCCCTTGTTGATAACAGGTGTCTCCCCATCCCCAGACAGATGTTTACTACTATTATTCCCATCCCCCTCCATAGTTTCCCACCACTTTCAGTCATTTTCTTATGGTAGTGCGTTGGATGATCAAGGTCCACTATATGAGTGAGAATATGTGACATTCAAATCTTTGTTTCTGTGAGAGGTCACTCAGTATTATAGACTAGCTCCATCCAGGTTGCTGTGAAATTCATGATTTTGTTCTTTTTTCAAGAGCACATATTTTATTTTTGAGGGTGGAGCTCTCATAACCTAATCCCTCTTTTTTATTCATAATCAATATTTTTTATTATGATGTTGTGGGGTACAGTTAAGGGTTAGGTATACAAATACGTTTCATTCAGGCACCCTATTGATTAGAGGTGCTTCCCCATCCTCAGACAGATATTTGCTCGTTAATCCCATCTCCCTCCCCCCCCATAGTTTCCCACTACAGTCAGTCATTTTCTTATAGTATTAGATTGAATGTTCAAGGTCCATTATATGAGTGAAAACATATGATACTCGGACCTTTGTTTTTGTGAGAGGTCACTCAGTATTATAGACTCTAGTTCCATCCAGGTTGCTGTGAAATTCATGATTATGTTCTTTTTTATGGCTGCGTAGTATTCCATCGTGTATATGTACCACATTTTTCTAATCCAATCCTCTTTTGATGGGCAGCATGGTTGCTTCCAGGTTCTTACTATTGTGAACAATGCTGCGATAAACATACATGTGCAGGTGTCTTTTTTGTAGAGTGATTTGTGTTCTTCTGGATATATTCCCAGTAGGGGGAACGCGGGGTCGTATGGGATGTAGATATTTAGAGCTTTTAGGAATCGCCACACTGTTTTTTACAGAGGTTGCACTAGTTTACACTCCCACCAACAGTGTAGAAGTGTTCCCTTTTCTCCACACCCTCTCCAGTAGCTGTTATTTTTTAAGTTGTTGATAATTGCCATTCTGACTGGAGTTAGGTGGTATCTCAGTGTGGTTTTGATTTGCATCTCCCTGATGATTAGTGAAGTTGAACATTTCTTCATATGTCTGTTGTCTGCTCGGATGTCTTCCTTTATGAATTGTCTGTTCATGTCTTTTGCCCATTTGATAATGGGGTTGTTTGTTTTTTTCTTTTCAGCACGTTTGAGTTCCTTGTAGATCCAAGATCTTAAGCCTTTGTCTGACCTGGTGTTGGCAAATATTTTTTCCCAGTCTGTAGGCTGTCTCCCTGCTCTCTTGATGGTTTCTTTGGCTTTGCAGAAGCTTGTCAGTTTAATAAGGTCCCACTTGTCTAGCCTCTCTCTTATGACCTGGGGGTTTTGGTTTTTGTTCAGGAATTGGAGGACAGTCCCAATTTCCATGAGGGTATGTCCTTCATTCATCTAAGGTTCTTATGGTTTGAGGTTTTACATTTAGGTCTCTGATCCATTTGGAGTTAACCTGGTGCATGGATTAGGTAGGGGTCCTGTTTCCATCTTCTGCATGTGGTCAACCAGTTTTCCCAGCACCATTTACTGAATAGGTTCTCTTTCCCCCAGTGGTAGGTTGTCGAAGATGAGTTGGTTGAGAAATTGAGGTTTTGCTTCTGGAATCTCAATTCTATTGCATTGATCTATATGCCTATTTCTATACCAATACCAAGCTGTTTTGATGATTGTAGCTTTATAGTAGAGTTTGAAGTTTGGTAATGTGATACCCCCAGCTTTTTTTTTTTTTTGCTGAGAATTGTTCTGGCTATTCTTGGACGTTTGTATTTCCATATGAATTCCTGTGTTGTCTTTTCTAGGTCTGAGAAGAATGTTGCTGGTAATTTGAAT
>NW_006969158.1:9006-9972 GCF_000164805.1 Carlito syrichta | reverse complement strand
TCCTTGTCTTGTTCTAGTTTTCCAGGGAAATGGTTCCAGTTTTTGTCCCTTTTGGAGTATGCTGGCTGTGGGTTTCTCGTAGATGGCTTTTACTATTTTGAGGTATGTTCCCCGTATGCCTAAATGTTCGAGGGTTTTTATCAAGAAGGGGTGCTGGATTTTATCAAAAGCTTTTTCTGCCCCTAATGATATAATCATGTGGTCTTTGTTTTGACATCTGTTGATGTATTTAATTACATTTATGGTTTTATGTATGTTGAACCAGCCTTGCATCCCAGAAATGAAGCCTACTTGGTCATGATGGTTGATTTTTGAGATGTGTTGTTGAATCCGGTTTGCTAGGATCTTGTTGAGAATTTTAGCATCTATGTTCATCAAAGATATTGGCCTGGCCAGGCTCGATGGCTCAGCCTGTAATCCCGTGCCTTTGGGAGGCTGAAGTGAGTGGATTGCCTGAGGCCGCAGGTTTGAGACCCGCCTGGGCAGGCGAGACCTCATCTCTACAATAAATTTTTTAAAAATCAGCTGGGCGTGGTAGCGCATGCCTGTAATTCTGGCTACTCAGAAGGCTGAGGCGGAAGGATCGCCGGAGCCCAGCAGGTCGAGGCTGCAGTGGCCAGGAGCGGCCACTGCACTCCAGTCTGGGTGACAGAGTGAGACTCCAACTCAAAAAAAAAAAAAAAAGATATTGGCCTGTAGTTCTCTTTCTTTATTGGATCTTTACCTGGTTTGGGTATCAATGTGATGTTGGCTTCATAGAATGATTTGGGGAGAGTTCATCTTTTTCAATTGCCTGGAATACCTTCAGTAGAATTGGTATCAGCTCCTCCTTAAATGTCTTATGGAATTCTGCTGTAAAGCCATCTGGACCAGGGCTTTTTTTTTTGTAAGTAGTTTTCTTATTACGTAGTCAATTTCCTTGATTGTTATTGGTCTGTTTAGGGTCTCAATTTCTTGTTTCAACCT
>NW_006969158.1:0-8137 GCF_000164805.1 Carlito syrichta | reverse complement strand
GAGGTTCTGGATTTCCTTGCTGATTTTTTGTCCTGATGATCTGTCTAGGGTTGTGAGTGGGGTATTAAAGTCCCCAGTTATTATGGTGTTAGAGTCAATATCCTGCTTTAGTTTTCCTAGATGTTACTTTATGAAAGTTGGCGCACCTATGTTGGGTGCTTATATGCTTAGGATAGCTATTTCCTGTTGATGGAGTGAATCTTTTATCATTATGTAGTAGCCCTCTGTATCTTTTTTAATTTTTGATAGCTTAAATGGTATTTTTTCTGAAATTAGGATCGCGACTCCTCCTTTCTTTTGTGTTCCATTCACCTGAAAGTTTGTTTCCCATCCTCTTACTTTGAGTCTATGTATGTCCTTTCTAGTGAGGTGAGTCTCTTGAAGGCAGGATATTGTTGCCTGGTGATATTTTATCAATTTTGCCATTCTATGTCTTTTCAGTGGTGCGTTTAGTCCATTCACATTCAGGCTAATTATTTAAATGTGAGAGTTCATCCCTTTCATAGAGTCCTTTTAGTGTTGTTGTTCTTCCACTTGGTTCTTTTTTGTCTTTCTTTTGGTTTTATTGTTGGTTCATGTATATTTTATTCTTTTCCCTGTACTCTTTTGAAGAACATTGTTCTTTTTTCCTTTTCTTCTGTGTTTAGTACTTTCTTAAGTGTTTCATGTAGAGGTGCTTTGGTGGCAGCATAAGTTCTTAGGGATTGGATATCTGGGAAAGATTTCAATTCTCCCTCACTGATGAAGCTTAGCTTGGCCGGGTAAGTTATTCTTGGTTGAAATGGTTTATCTTTTAGGACTTTGAAGACAGGGCTCCAAGGTCTCCTAGCCTGTAGGGTTTCTGTAGATAAATCTGCTGCTATTCTGATTGGTCTTCCGTGGAAGGTGATCTGGCCTTTTTCTCTTGCTGCCTTTAGGATTTTTTCTTTTATGCCTACTTTGTTTAGGCAAATTATTATGTGTCTAGGAGTTGGTCTTCTCATTTGTTGTCTTGCAGGGGTTCTCTGAATCTCTTGTGTTTGAATTTTTGCATCACTGATTAGATAAGGGAAGTTTTCTTGAATGATCTCATGGAAAGTTTGTTCTAGTTTGGTCTCTGTCTCTCTTTCTGCCTCAGGTATGCCAATTACTCTTAGGTTTGGTCTCTTGAAGTAATCGCTCATCTCTTGAAGGTTTTGTTCTGTCTTTTTGAGCTTGATTTCTATGTTTTTAAGAGTTTGGGTTAGTTCTATATTTTGGTCTTCAAGCTCTAAGATTCTTTCTTCTGCTTGGGTAATTCTGCTTTCCATGGTTATCAGTTTGTTATTTATTTTATTCACAGTATTCTTTATTATTGTTATCTCAGATATCAGCTCCTTCCTAGTTTCTTCTTGTGTCTCCTCAGTTCTTTTTAATCTCTCCATTATTGTCTTGATGTCAACGTTTGTAATTTGAGATTCTTCATTTGGGGGCTGTACATTGTTTGCATTCCGAAGTCAGTTTTCTCAGTGTCTGCTTTCCCAGGGATCTGGGAGAGACCCATACTCTTCTTTTGGTTTTTCTTCATTTTTGTAGATTTTTCTCTCTCTCCCCCTTCCCTCCCCTTCTGTAATTCTGTTTTTGGAGGAAGGTGGGGTTGCTTTTATATCTCTTCTGCTACATCCTGTTCTTCCTTATGAGGGTCTTCTGGCTTTGTTCACTTTTGAGGTTGGAGTGTAGGCTGCAATCTGTACTTTTTGCAGTTTTGAGGTTTAATTGAGAGTGAAGCTGTGGTTCAGAGTGTATATGCTGATTCTGGCATCCACAAACAGGTGTATGAGCACACTGGAACCTTTTCCCTCTGCCTTACAATCTGTCCATTCAGCAGTAGGTAGTCGTGGTTCCTAGTTTAAAATGGGAGTATAAAAGAGGAAAGTAATGGAGGAAGAGGGAGTCAATAGGAAGTTAAAGAGAGAGAAGAGCAAGAGGGAAAATAGACATATATACCAACTATCAGGTGAGAAAGAGACACAAGGCCGGAGAGAAGTGGAGGAAGACACGTAAGAAAGATTCCCTAAAGAATACCAATAGCTACACAGAAACATACCAATATAAACATGAAACAGTGTAGGTCAGAAGGCAAACAACGATCATGATCAAAATAAACAGTCAAAATGATAAAATCATAAGTCACAATAAGAGATCAGACTAAAATCACTTCAGCTCTGATCTCGGCCTCTCCCCTTTGTTTTTCCATTGCAGGCAGCTAGGTTTGCTCACAGCTTGGGTTTGGCTGCCTGGGAGTTGCTTTTATCTGATTCTGCTTAGGGTTGGGGCTTTGTCTCCTGTTTAGCAATGTTACCTTAGGAACCAAGGTAGAGTTTGTTGATAGGTGGGCAGGGCAATGGAAATCTCTGCCTGGAGAAAGGCAGAGGCAGGTTCTCTTTCATAGATCCCTTTCTCTCTGCTTGTCTGGGTCCCCAAGTTTGGGGTCATGGGCTGAGTGCCTCAGCCAGGGTGGGCCCGGGGTTCCAGAGCTCCAAAGCTCCTATGGGCAGGTGGTGAGTGGTGAGAGTGATTCTGGGCCCCCCACAGGGTACTTCAACCAGGTATGGGACTCTGAGGTGTGGGTGTCCAGAGCCTCCCTGAGTGACCAGCGGCTTGGTGACAATGAGAGACAATGTAGCCAGGGATCTTGCTGAGACCCGAGATTCCCACGCACACAGTGGAACAGCAGCAGCAGGGGGCCGCAGTATTGGGCCCTGCATGGGACCAAGGGACCCCAGGCCTCGGACCAGCACTTGCTGGTGGTGGGCTTGAATCGCCAGCAAGTAGTGTTATCCCTCACTCCAGATGGTCTTTATCTCAGCTGCTCGCCCACCCCTCAGGCACTGACGGTGTGATGTGGAATGCCTGCCTTGGTGGCAGTGGCAGCAGCAGCAGCAACAGTGGCAGCAGTGGCAGCTGGGCCACTGGCACAGGCGGTGTGATGTGTAATGGCCACCTCTATGAGGCAGCTGCCTCGGAGAAAGTGGTTGCTCAGCTGCCTCAGAGGAGGTGGAGGCTCGGCCGCCTCAGGAGGAGGTGGAGGCTTGGCCACCTAGGAGGAGGAGGCAGAGTCTTGGCCGCCTCAGAGGAGGAGGTGGAGGCTCGGCCACCTTGGAAGAGGAGGCAGAGACTCAGCCGCCTCGGAGGAGGGGGCGGAGGCTCGGCTGCCTCAGAGGAGGGGGCGGAGGCTTGGCCAGCTCAGAGGAGGGGACGGAGGCTTGGCCACCTCGGAGGAGGAGGCGGAGGGCGGCGCCTCGGGGAGGTGGTGGCGCCTCTGCCACCTCGGAGGAGGCCACAGCTCACCCCAGGCACTGGCGGTGCAATGTGGAATGGCTGCCAGTCAGAACTGCAGCAGCAGCCACCACAGTAGCTGCCCAGACCTTGGTGATGCCTCAGCAAAGTCTACCTTCAAGCTCCGTGTGAAGAGCAGGCTGCAGATGATGGGATCCGCAAACTCCGGGGTGAGAATCAGAGTATCTTTGCATTCTCCTCAGTGGAGAGTTTCACAGGCAGTGCTGCCCCTTTGCCATCTTGCCCCAGTTTGGCATATATTTATGCAATCATTATTTATTGTTGTGAACAGACAACCCACACATAATATACAATCCAAGAGTACACAAAAAAAAGTCTCATTAAAAAAAGAATGTCTATGCATGGCAAACAACAAATGCTGTTTTCTAAAATTAATGCTTACAGCTGTAGTGATTTCTAGGTCTTTCTCTCAGTCAGAAAGTACATTTCCCAGGTGTCCTTCAAACTGGCTGAAGCAAGGAAGCCACCCTCAGGCCTGGGTCCTCAGTTACCTTACAAGAAAAGACCTTTGTCTAAGGGATTCACAAAGTTTAATGCTCTAGCCCCTTGTCGAAGGGCTCTTCTTCTTCATCCCCTTTAGCAAGCCTGCACACTTTAGAAATTCTTTCTTCCTTTGCCTTTTCCTCCCTAGGAAACAATGTCAGGGACTAGAAAACCTTCAGCAGATGAGGTTTCCTACTTGAACTTTTGACTGTTATCCTCCTGGGTTTAATTTGTTGATATTGTTGTTTTGTTTTCATTTATTAATAATGTCAATTCAAAAGTTACAAAATAGTACAAAGCCTGTTTTTTTCTTAGTAATCTGAGAATAGATTGTAGACATGCTACCTTTATGATTATTTCAGTGATGTATAGACATAATAGTTTCCAATTAATCTGTAATTCATTATTTAACAGTCAAGACAATCTTCCACATGTCCATTGAATATTCATCAAGATTGGAAAATCTGTACTAAGCTAGTACTGCCATTCAACTCCCAGTTCCCTTTCCAGTTTTATTAATGTCCCAATAATGGAATAACCTCATTCAAATCTTACATAGAATTTAGTTATGGTATTCCTGTAGTCTCATTCATTCCAAGGTAGTTCTTAGAGTTTTGAAGATTATAGGACATTTGTTAGAATATTCATTAACTTTGGTTTATCTGATATTTCCTCATAATTATGTTCTAGGTCTATTTCATGCATTTTTTGGAGGTATACCATAAAATGATATTGTGTTCTCATTGCAATTTCTTAGGTCTTAATGTTATTGGGGGTTTTTCCTGCTCTCTGTGGTAAACACACATTTTTTTCCCTTTCCCTCAACTTTCTTTCATCTTTTCTTCTTGAGAAAAGAGTTCACCATCAATCTGTTCATCTGTATACATATAAAGAATATATGCAATCGACAGAAAAATACATATAAACTAATATATATTTTATGTTATGTTTTTATATTATTATTATTTGTAGTGATTATGCATAATATTAATATTCTCTATTTTGTGATGTTTTCAGTTTTTAAAAAAATCCTCCTGACTGACAGACTATCTCTCTTTAGCCTAGTCAATTTTTAAAGATTGCAAAGAACTCAGCCAGAAGTGTGCCTTTGATGTGTACACTAGTCAAGCCAGGGATATCTCTACTATCTGGCCTGTGCACCTCAGGGCATAATATGTCTTTTTCTTAATGATGTCAGATCCAGGGGGCAGGCAACAAGAACCTATACCTATAGCTCAAAGCCTTCCAAAATTAATAAAACCAAACAATTCTAAGTTGTTTACAACTCCCTGCTTTGACTTTCCCTGGAAAACCCCAGTAAAGTCTGTCACCTAAGCACTTTCGCACTTTCTTGTCTCCTGACTCCTGATCACCATGGTGTCTTTCTACCTGGACTTTGTGATGTGCCATGGCACCTATCTCTAGGTGAGAATAATAAACTTCGTTTTTCTGAACCTTTCCTGTGTTCACTTGTAACCACATCAGACTGATCATAACATTAAAAAAGACAAAACACCTCACATTACAGAAGACAGAAAATACCAGAATATCAATTATTTCACTTGCATTTCACCCAGATGTAAGCACGTCCTCCATAATACAAATAGAAAGACTGTATTAGACATCCTAAGTAGATTATTTTGTGTTTTTTTTCCTCCCTAATAAAAAAACAAAAGTCAAGGGGAAAGTACTGTCTTTTCCTTTGGAGACATCACAGTGAATATGTTACCAAGATCTATAGTAACTCTCCAATGATCCTTGAGAAAAAGACAGAAATAATGCCAAGCAGCTGAATTTAACAGGACTATGAGAAACCCCAGGACTTTGGTGACATCACTATGCCACTAAACTAATCAACCACTCATCTCTTGTTATATGAGGCACAGAATGCTCTTATATGACCTCGTGATTTGTGGATTAAACTGAATTTCTTAATCAGCAATGCAATTTTATAAACATGTTTATATAACAAAGATGTTTTCTGCTCAATAATGTAATGACCTGTAATTAACAACCCTTGTTCATTCTAATACTTTATTTTAGGAATTTAATTGACTCAGCCCTCCCATGCAAGATAAAACTTGCCCGGGAACCACTTTGACTATTACAGTCTTTATGTAAATGACAGCATGAACTAAATGTTTGTGCAAATAATAAATTATAGTCCCCCTGACTCACATTTCTTTTTCAAACAGTGAAAGATTACAATACTATATGCTATTCGAAATGACAGAAATATATGATCTCTAGGTAACTCTTGCTATGAAATAATAAAGCAATCCTAAAATGTTACTGCTGTCGCAATTTTAAAAAAAGAAACTTTCTCAGTTAAGGGCATTGCCAGTCATTCACCAGACATTTTATGATAGGATATTTGCTTTTGGCCAGACTCAATGGCTCAGCCTGTAATCCCAGCACTTTGGGAGACCGACCAGCCTGGGAAACTTGGTGAGACCTCATCTCTACAACAAATCAAAAATTAGCCAGGTGTGGTAGTCACACCTGTAGTTCCAGCTACTTGGAAGACTGAGGCAGAAGGATTGCTGGAGCCCAGAATGTCAATGCTGGGGTGGTTGTGAGTGTGCCACAGCACTCCAGCCTGGACAACAGAGTGAGATTCTGACTCAAAAAAAAAAATACATACTTTTTGCATTCATGCTACTGCAAATAAGATAAATATCTAATTGACAGCAAGTTAATTTTGGCAATCATCTTAAATTCCATTTTTAAGACTGTTCTCTAATTATTGCTAGGAAATGTATACTTTTTAGGCAAATTGAGAAAAATATGTCTCTAAAATTTTTGTTCTTTATTTTTATTTTAGAGTCAATTTACACTTGGGTTAATGAGGACATCTGTCATGGTAGAAGCTATGATAATAGGAGCTCTGAAAACATAAGGCAAATGAATGAATGAGTGAGAATTTTCTATATAGCTTTAGAAATAGCTTAATAAAATGTTGGAACAATAATATAAAATTTATGCACCCATCTGTTCTATCAGAGTATATTTGAGTATCTTTTCTGTTTCTAGGCACTAAGGATACCTCTGGATAAACACCAATGTCATGGCAATATCACCTGTAATCAGGGGTGATGTTCAAATATTTAGCAACTCATGCAACACAGTACCCTACAATCAGAAGAGAAGCCAGCAGGAAATAACAGATACAGTCATATCTGTGCATCCCAGCTGAGTGTCCCCAGCACCTTACTCTACTTGGTTTCATCACTTGCAGCCTCTGGGCCATTCACTGGGAATTTTCATTTACCACTCAAGTGAGACCAGGACAGCTGGTTTTTCCTTCCTTGGCTCTGTGTCGTCTGTTTCTGTGATTCTGAACTGTGCCAAGCCTTTCACCAGGTGCTGGTTTGAATTTTGAATACTTCATTTTCTCAGTGTCTTGATATCACCTTGATTTTCTGGGTCACATATCAGTTTCTGGGCTCCTGATTGTGTTGTAAAATGTCTTCTACTTCTGAAGGCCTCATTCCCATCTCATCTGGCCAACAAATGGCACTTTATCTCTACTTTTCTTACACTGTTTGCTTTCTTTGGCTATTTAAGTAAAGGTCTTATCGCTCCTTCTTTGATAACAGAGAGCAATTCTTATAGAACTGAATATATACCAATAGCTTCTAGCACTAAGGAATTATTGTTACTTTGTTTGGTATGACTCCTTTTTACAAACTCCTGTAGTCATATTCAAATTGGAATGCAGTAAGCTCTTTTACTATCACTGAAAATTACTAATTTTCTTTTATCACAGTAATTTTTTTTCATGTTCAAGAAACTTTTTTGGTTAACATTTTAAATTACTCTAAACATTCAATCATTGGCCTCCCAGCTCTTTACTGGGCTTTATTTGCTACTTTCTTTTTTTATCAATATTTTTTATTTTGATATTGTGGGGTACAGTTAAGGGTTAGGTATACAAATATGCTTCATTCAGGCCCTCTTGTTGATAACAGGTGTCTCCCCATCCCCAAACAGATGTTTACTACCATTAGTCCCATCCCCCCCATAGTTTCCCACCACTGTCAGTCATTTTATTATGGCAGTGCGTTGGATGATCAAGACCCACTTCATGAGTGAGAATATGTGATACTCAGATCTTTGTTTCTGTGAGAGTTCATTCCATCAAGGTTGCTGCGAAATTCATGATTTTGTATTCCATCATGTATATGTACCACATTTTTTTAACCCAGTCCTCTTTTGATGGACAGTGTGGTTGGTTCCAGGTTCTTGCTATTGTGAGCAATGCTGCGATAAACATTCGTGTGCAGGTATCTTTCTCATAGAGTGATTTGAGTTCTTCAGGGTATATTCCCAGTAG
>NW_006969157.1:0-567 GCF_000164805.1 Carlito syrichta | reverse complement strand
TAGACAGCTAGATAGCTTGTTTGCTATCTAATTATGTCAGCTAGATAGCCAGCTAGCTAGACAGCTAGCTAGTTAAGTCAGCTAGGAAATCAGCAAGTTATTTCATTTACTAGTCGGCTATCAACTCAGCTAGCTGGTCATCTAACTAGTGGACTCACTCACTTTCCATCAGGTCAGCTTACTAGTCAGCTCCCTCACGTGCCAACTGGTCAGCAAACTAGTCAGCTCACTCGCCAGCCAATAGGTCAACTAAATTGTTGGCTCGCTCACAGGCCAACAGGTTGGCTAACTAGTCGGCTTGCTTGCCAGCCTACTTGTTAAGTCAGCTCACCAGTCGGTCCGTTCGCCACCTGACTAGTTAAGGCAGCTCGCTCGTCCCATCACTTGCCAGCCAACTAGTTAAGTTGGTTCACAGGTCGACTCACTCGCTGGCCTACTAGTTAAGTCCTCTGATGAGTTGGCCCACTCGCCAACCGACTGAAGTCAGCTGACCAGTCAGCTCACTCGCCAGCCGACTAGCTAAGTCAGCTGGCCTGTCAGCTCACTCTCTGGACAATTAGTAAAGTC
>NW_006969156.1:0-487 GCF_000164805.1 Carlito syrichta | reverse complement strand
GTAGTATAAGACGACATTAAGAAGGCAAGGAGTATCAGAAGACACGAAGAAGGCAAGGAGCATTAGATGACAATAAGAAGGCAAGTAGTATCAGAGCACACTAAGAAGGCAAATAGTATCTGATGGCAATAAGAAGGAAAGTAATATCAGACGACACTAAGATTGCAAGTAGTATCAGACGACACTAAGATTGCAAGTAGTATCAGATGGCACTGAGAAGGCAAGTAGTATCAGACGGCACTATGGAGGCATGTAGTATCAGACGGCACTAAGAAGACAAGTAGTATCAGATGGCACTAAGGAGGGAAGTAGGATCTGGTGACACTATTAACGCAAATAACATCATGCGGCACTAATAAGGCATGTAGTATCAGAAGGCACTAATAAGGGAAGTAGGATCAGACGGCACTAATAAGGCAAGTATAATCAGACGGCAATAATTAGGCAATTGGGATCAGACGGCATTAATAAGGCAAGTAGGAACAGA
>NW_006969155.1:0-324 GCF_000164805.1 Carlito syrichta | reverse complement strand
ACTTGCCTTATGAGTGTCATCTCCTACTACTTGCCTTATTAATGTCTTCTAATACTCCTTACCTTATTAGTGTCATCTGAAACTACTTGCCTTACTAGTATCGTCTGATACTCCTTGCCTTATTAGTGTCGTCTGAAGCTACTTGCCTTAATTGTGTCATCTGATACCACTTACTATCTTAGTGTCATATGATATTGATTGCCTTATTAGTGTCATCTCATACTTCTAGCCTTATTAGTGTCATCTGTTACTACTAGCCGTATTATTCTCATCTTATACTGCTTGCTTATTATTGACATATGATACTTCTTACTGCATTAGTAT
>NW_006969154.1:0-336 GCF_000164805.1 Carlito syrichta | reverse complement strand
CGCCCCATTCCCACTCTGCACTTTGCTAGGGCCCTCAGTTTCCTGCCCTAACAGACACAGTTGCCTTCCCGCCTCATCTCACAGCCCCAACTCCAGCTGGTGGCTTCTGGGAGACTCCCCCTGCCTGCAGGGCCGGGCCCTGAGCACTCCCCTGCTGGAGAGTGACAGTCTGGCTGTCCCACACACCAGCCTTTCCAGCTGGAGACATGCAGCCCCTCTCAGCTCTGGGCATGCTCCTTGGGGCACTCCTCCCAATCCACCCCCACCCGTGGGACTGGGCCCACCCTTCCTGGTGTCACCCTCCGGAGATGTGGGCCATCCAGGAGGCGATGGCAG
>NW_006969153.1:0-361 GCF_000164805.1 Carlito syrichta | reverse complement strand
ATTTCATTTTTCTTCAAATAATACCCAAATGACTTACATTTTTAGTAAGTTACCACAAAAGTCAATGGAATTTTCCACTGAAGAGTGTTTTATTACAAAAACCATGTCATATCATGTCTACCTAAGCAATTAAATTGGAAAAATTGTTCTCAAGTGTACATATATTTCTAAGGCGATTTCTAACAAAGAAGAAATTCAAAGTTGGGAGGGGACAGAAATCACTATCAATTAAGTATTGCTGAACACATGACACTTTCTGTCTTGTAGAATGGCTGTAGTTATTAGATTCTTGAGGATACCTATAAACATACTCATACATAAAGGGTAAGTTATATAAGATGATGAATATGGTAATTTACTT
>NW_006969152.1:0-4366 GCF_000164805.1 Carlito syrichta | reverse complement strand
TGGACACCACCGTGAGGCCTGCTCCCTTCTGATGACCTGGAACCCAGAGAGGGTGGTCGAAGTCATCTGCTGAGCCCTCCCCAGAGGGAGTGCCTGGCACAGGGCTGTGGCTCTGTCATGGCGTCCACCTCTCCACTGCCACGATCCCCAGGGTTGATCCGCCCACTCCTCCCAGGGTCCAAATCAGGGAAAGGGAGTGAGTGACTCTCAAAACTTTGGGAGGGTGGGATGGCCTGGTCACTCACGCTTGTCTCCCGGCACTCGGGGAAGTTGAGATGGGAAGATGGCCGGATCCCAGGAGATTGAGACCAGGCTGGAAACCACAGCAAGGCCCCACCTCGACCTGAAGCAAAACCCAGGAGACCTTGGGTGAGGGCACACCTCACTGGGAGGATCTCCTCAGGTCCAGAGTTCAAGATCAGGCTGGTAGACCAGGATGTTGACCAAATGGAATGTCTGTAATTGCAGCAGTTTGTGAGGCCCAGGCCAAGAGGACGGCCCAATTTGGGAGGTTTGAGAGGAGTCTTGGCAACCTAGTGAGAAAAGAAAAGAAAGAATGAAAGAAAGAAAGAAAGAAAGAAGAAAGGAAGGAAGAAATTCATTCTCCTGCAATCCTTCTGCCATCTGTCCTTCCCACACGTCCTCCCAACATGTGAAAGTCCCCCAAGCTTAGCACCTTTCAGTCCCAATCCCCCAATGGCTGCCCCTGCTTTGGGGCAGGAATTCCTGAGGCTCCCTGGTCAGTTTCCTGCCAGCTCTTCTCTTTGATATGAGAAAATGTGCCCCAGGTAGGCCGGCCCCCTGACTCGGCAACGAGGACCTTCCACAAAGAAATGGCAGAATCACATCCATCACCCGGGGACATTTATTCACCCCCAGACCCATTTTTTCTGGCTCTAAAGCCTGTCGCCATTTGAATAACCAGGTGCAGTTGAGAATCTGTGTATGATACTGATGTTTTTAGGAGACAGGGTCTGGCTCTGTGACCACTGCTGGGGCCCGGGGACACAACCTTCCTTCTCCACCAGCTTTGCAATTGCTGGCTGTGGTGATTCTCCTGTGTCAGCCTTCGGAGTGGCCAGAACAACCAGTACCATAACCCCAGACCACCTGTTTGGATGGTTGCAGAGACAGGGTCTCCCTGCGTGACCCTGGGTGGCCTTGAACTCCTGGGCTCCAGCCATCTACCTGCCTCGGCCCTCCAGAATGCTGGGAATCCAGGCATTGTCCACCACCTCCAGCCTTCTGGTTCATTTTCACAAAGGATCGAGACTGGGTTCTAGGGCTCAGCCTTGTCATCACAGTGAATTGGAGGCAAGGCCAGTGGCTGGCCCAAGCCCGCAGGTCCGAGATGCACCTGGGCAACACGGTGAGAACTCATCTCTACCCTCCATCCCAAATGAGCTGGGCATGGTGGTACATCCCTGTCATTCCAGCTCTTCGGAAGTCTGGAGTAGAAGGCTCACCAGAGCCCCACGGGCCGAGGTTGCAGTGCTGGGAGTGAGCCACAGTCCTCCAGCCTGGGCGATGGATTGTGACTCTGACTCAAAAAAAAGGAAAGAAAAGAAGACCTTCCATTGGTAAATGGAGTTGTGATAATTGTGGATAGACAGAAATCTTTGGAGAAGGAGACCTCAACTTTGGACCTAGAGTTGCTGATGACGGTGGTTGGCAGACAATTGGGCTGTGGCTTTGGGAGGCTGAGATGGGGAACTGTAGGAGCCCAAAAGTTTGAGACCAATCTGGGCCACATAGCGAGACCTCATCACTCCCTGGAATGCCAACATTAGAGTCAAGTATGGTGGCACCCACGGTTCCAGCTACATGTAATGTGGTGGCCTCCATCCGGGCATGTTCCTTTGCATCCTTTGCATCACTCCATCGCCCAGGCTGGAGGGCTGTGGCTCACTACCAGCACTACAACCTCAGCCTGTGGGGCTCTGGTGAGCCTTCTACCCTGGACTTCCGAGGAGCTGGAATGACAGGGATGTATCACCATGCCTGGCTCATTTGGGATGGAGGGTAGAGATGAGTTCTCTACCCTGACAGAACCTACGAATCCAAGCCGGGCACTGTGTCTCATGGTGATTAGCCATGTGCCTTGGGAGACTGAGGCAGGTGGCTGCCTGAGCCCAGGTGTCAGAGACCAGCCTGTGAGAAGGGGCCAGACCTCATCTTGGCGATAGGTCCCCCAAATCGAGTCAGGCTTGATGTCCCATGGAGTCCTGCCTGCTAAGGGGTGAGGAAAGAGGAACGCCTGAGCCACTAAGGTCAAGGCCCTGGGTGCCACGATCGTGGTGCTGTGCACCAGCCCGGCAGATAGGGACTCCAGTGGAAAAAAAAGGTGCCTCCCATGTGCATCACAACAGGTGTCCGCGGGTCCACAGGGAATTGTTTGCATGGGAGGGGGACGATGGAGGAATCAGGAGAAGAAGGGGCCCTTCCCTCGCCCAAAGGTGGCAAACAGGTCTACTGGAACTGGGACTGGCCACAGGGTTGCTGGACCACGTTGATTGCTATGTGCCTGACAGCCACCCTAACTTGGGGCAATTTCTTGTGAGTTCAAACGTGACTTTACCATGGGACACGAGTGTGGAGGGTGGAGGCAGGCCTTCTGCAATGTGTGCCTGAAGGCACTGGATAGATGTGCCCATTGGCCACCTTTAAAACCTCCCATGAACGACAGGCGGGAAATGCCTTTTCCTGTCCCAGCACTGAGGGTGGCTCCTCGTGCTGTGTGGCAGGGGTGGTGGTGGTGTGGGTTGTGATGATTTTTATTCTTTGAAGTCAGAATTCCATGCAAACAGCCACCACTGAATCCACCTGCTGCACTCAGGTGATCCTCCCACCTCAACCCCCAGAGTGTATGGATCCACAGGCTTTCACCACCATGCCCAGCTAATATTTGGATTTAATTTTGATGCCTGAGACAAAGTCTCCCCCAATGTCTTAGCCTGTCTCAAAACTGCAGGCTCCGGTCATCCACTTTTCTCAGCTTCCAAAGGGCCAGAATGCCAGGCTGAGACCTGGAGCCCTGCCTGTGGTTGAGGAGGTGGTGGTTTGTATTATTATTCTGATTCAGAGTACTGCTCTGTCGCCCAAGCAGGGGCCCACTCTCGGCCACTGTGGACTCCACTGATGGGACTCCAGCGATCCTTCTGCCATGGCCATCCAAGTGACCAGAATGACAGGCATGCGTCACCATGCTTACCTCATTTTGTTGGTTTCCTGTAGAGATGAGGTCTCGCCAAGGTGCCGGGGCTGGTCTCAAACTTGGGGGTCAGACGGTCCTCTCACCTCGGCCTCCAAAAGGGCCGGCGTGACAGGCCTGATCACCCACACCCAGCATTCACATACCCTCTGGACCTCACCGCAAGGCCCACTCCCTTCAGACAAGCAGGGACCCGAAGAAGGCAGTCTGATTTGCCTGAGTGAGTGCCTGGAACAGGGGTGTGTCTCTGCTGGGGTGATCACCCCTCTGCCACCTCATTCCCCAGGGTGGACTTGCTGGCTCCTTCCAGGTGCTGCTTTGTGGAAACGGAGGTTGGGATTTTCAAACCGTCAGGTGTGACGGGGCCAGCCGGATGACTCACGCCTGTCTCCTCCACACGTGGGGAGGCCAAGAGGGGACAATAATTGAGGCCCGGTACCTGAGACCAGGCTCTACACCATAGCTAGCCCCATCACGACCCCAAGCAAAACCCAAAATACCTTGCATGAGGGCAAGCCTTGGCAAGAGGATCGCCTTAGGCCCAGAGTTCAAGACCAGGCAGGAAGACCAGGATGTCAACCAAATGGAAAGCAACTGTGATGGCAGTAGTTTGGGAGGCCCTGGCCGAGAGGTTGGTCCGAGTTGGGCAGTTTGAGAGTAGCCTGGGCAACCTAGTGAGGAAAGAAAAGAAAGAGCTGGGCTTGGTGGCTCAGCTTGTAATCCCACACTTTGGGAGGCTGAGCTGAGTGGATTGCCTGAAACTGCGGGTTCAAGACCTGCCTGGGCAACTTGACGAGACCTCCTCTCTACAATAAAACAAAAACATTAGCTGGGTGCCATAGCGTGCACCTGTAGTTCCAGTTACTTGGAAGGCTGAGGTGGAAGGATCTCTGGAGCCCAACAGGTCGAGGCTGTGGTGGTCGGAAGCAGCCACTGCACTCCAGGCTGGGCGACAGAGTGAGACTCCAACTCAAAAAAAAAGAAAAGAAAAGAAAAGAAAAGAAAGAAAGAAATGTATTCTCCTGCAAAGCTTCTGCACTCAGTGCTTTCTCCCCAAACATGTGAGAATCCCCTAAGCTCAACACCTTCCAGATCCAACCCCCCCAATGACTGCCCCTGCTTTGGTGCGGGAGTTCTCATGGCTCCCTTCTGGGT
>NW_006969151.1:0-2201 GCF_000164805.1 Carlito syrichta | reverse complement strand
GTACTGTCACCAAGTCAGCCATAACAGAGGACTATTCACCTGGGCACACAACACATAGGATCTCCAGCCACTAACCACCTAGCACAGAGGAGGGCCAGTCAATGAGACATCCATCACAGAGAAGGGTCAGTCTCTGGGCCATTAATCAGAGAATAGAATCAGTCACTTGGAGCACCCATGACAGAGTAGGACAATTCATTGGGTACACAGCACAGAGAAATGGTAGTCACTGGAACACCCATAACAGAGGAGGACCAATCACTAGGGCACCCATCACAGAAGAGGGCCAGTCACTAGGGCAGCCTTCACATAGAAGGGAGAGTCACTGTGGCAGAGAATTTGAAGGAGGCTCTGTCACTGGAACAACCAATACTGAGTTGTGTTACTCACTGAGGCATGCATTATGGAGGAAGACCAGTCATTACAACTCCCATCAAAGAGAAGGGCCAGTCCCTGGAGCACACATTAAGAATGAGGGTCAGTCACTGGGTCACTCATCACAGGAGAAGGCTAATTGTTGAGGCAACCATCACAGATGGAAGCCTCTCATTGTGTCACATGACACAGAGGTGAGCAATTCACTGGGGTACCCATTACAGAGGAGTCCAGCCACTGAGGCACCCTTAACAATTGAGAGTCAATCACTGGGACACCTATCATAGAGGACACCAGTCCCTGTCATACCCATAACAGATGAAGTTCAGTCAGTACAGCATCAATTATAGACTAGAAAAAGTCACTGTGGTCCTGATCTAAGAGAAGGCCCAGTCGCTGAGGCACCCATCACTGACCAAATCCAGTCACTGAGGATCCATCTCAGAGGAGGGCCTGTCACTGGAACAGCTATCACATAACAGGGCCAGACACTGGGCCACCATCACAGAGGTGCACTCATTACCGATGAGGGCCAGTCACTGAGGGACACAGAGGAAAGTTATTTACTGTGGCATGGATAACAGAAGAGAGACATCTACGGGAACACACAATGTATTGGAGGGCCAGTCATTGGGTAAAACCATCACAGAGGAGGACCAGTCACAGGGACACCCAGTCAATGGTGTCGTGGGTCACCAGTCAATGCATCATCTATTATGGAAAAGGGCCGGTTACTGGAACACCATCACTGAGGAGTAACTGTAACTAGGGCACCCAATATAGAGAAGTCAAAAATAATGGGACATCCAACACAGAACAGAGTTAGTCAATGGGGCACCAATTTTGGAGGAGGCCCATTCATTGGGACCCACCACAAAGAATGGTCAATCAATGAAGCATTCATTATGGAGGAGCCTCAGTGAGAGGAACACTCATCTCAGAGAAGGGTTAGTCACTGGGTAAAGAATATGAAGTCATGGCTGTCATTGAGGCATGAGTCACAAAAAGACCCTGTCACTGGGGCACCCAAAAGATCGAGGGGCTGTCAATGTAGTACCAGTAAAATAGGAAGGACTGTCACTGAGGCACACATCATAGAGAAAGGTGAGTCACAGTTGCACCCATTTTGGCTGTGAGCCACTCACAGGGACAATCATCACAGATAAGAACAAGTCAACATGTCAGTCATCATACAGTAGAGTCATTCACTAAGCCATCATAAAGTAGAGTGAATCAATGTGATACTCATCACTAAGAAGGGCGTATCACAAAGTCATACATTTGTGGCAGACTAGTCACTTAGACACCAGTCACAGAAGAAAGTCAATTATCGGGGCTTCAATCATGGAGGAAAGCTAGTCACCGAGAAATCTATCACAGAAGAGGCCCAGTCACTGGGGTACTAATCATGGAGAAGGGCCAGTCACTAGTGCACCCCACAGATGCAGACCACTCAAGAGAAAAAGCCAATGACAAATGATGGCTTGTCACTGGAATACACATCATAGAGGAGGAGTAGTCAAATTGACAGCAAACAAAGTAGGGTCAATCACTCAGACAAACTACACAGAAGTAGGTTTGTCGCTGGTGCAACCTTTATAGCAGAAAGGCCAATCATTTTTTTTGCACTAATAACAGAAGAGAACCAGTCACTGAGGCACAAATAATGGAGGAGGACCAGTCACTGGAGCACCCATTATGAAGGAGATTCAGTTACTGATGCACTCATTATGGTTGAGCTTAGTGACTGGGGTAACCATAACAGAGGAGTACCAATCACTTGGACACCAATCATGGAAGAAAGTCAGTCACTGGAGAATCCAATA
>NW_006969150.1:0-1853 GCF_000164805.1 Carlito syrichta | reverse complement strand
AAAAATCTACATGGCGTGTTACTAAGGGCTAAACAAGCATCAGGTATTGAAACAGGTTTCTAGGGAAGCAGAGTCCTCATATACAGAACACTACACGGCCTCTAACTAAGGACGAATAAAGAACTCTGTTGTACGAGTCCGCAATCAAAAAAATTCCCAGGGTGTCTGCTATGGGACACAGAAGAAAAAGGGCATCGAGCTCCCCAAATATTTCAGAGCAATTTACAATGCGGATATTTGGAATCAGTCATTTCAGGACTCCAGCAACACTCTGGTCCTCTTGAAAGTTTTAAACGGGTATCAGGCACTCCCAGTCCGTTAGGTTTCTCAGAACAACTAAGGTCAGATAACAAAAAGAATCTTCTTGCAATATTTGTATGTAACTCTGGTCTTAAGGTGAACCATGTAATCCTTCACCTTCCGTTTATCATTTTATTTTGAGAGGGGACAAGGGTTTTGCAGTTGCCAAATGATAAGTACGTATTTTTAAAGGTAACCACGAATCATGGATTCCACGTCCCTAGGAAAATTCTGGGTATCTGTCTTTTTGTATACAGAGTTTGGAATCCACATCGACAGGGAAAATCATGGCATCTTGCTGAGAACGAAACGGAAATCCGGTTCTAGGTGTTCTCACTAACCGGAATTGACAGGGTCTCTTGATAAGGTTTAATCAACAATCTGGGCTCGGGGTCCCTACATCTTTCATAGTTACTTGCTCCGTGGATATACTTAATCTGTCATTACAGATCCACAGGAACTTTTTGTCCTGTTGTTAGTTATAATCAAGGATCTGGCCCTCCGAATCCTTTTGAATCCTAGGAACATCTACGATCATAATATTGTTCCCAAGAATCAAACGGCATATGGTACAAAATCCTTCGATTCAGGTGACCTCAAACTATAGAAAATTCTTGTGGGTGGGTAGGTCGGAATTGGAATGTTGGGTTTTGAAGATTCCACACTTTGGGGAAGTCTTGTTAAGGGGAACCAGGAGTCTTGGATTCCAGTTCCCGAAGAACATTATGGGCGTCTTTCTCTTGCTATCAAACAACCGGAATTCTAGGTCACCAGGCACTGTCTTGGCATCCTGTAGAGTGAAGCAGGAAGCTGGGTAATGGGAGTCATCATATACAGGAAACTACACCTCATATTGCTAAGGAAGAAAAAGGAATCTTGGTTACATGAGTCCTCAATCCCCAAAACTATAGACCATCCTCCTAAGAGGTAACCACTAATCAGGTTTTTGAAGTGCGAATCTGGGTTATGGGAGTCCTCACATAGAGGAAACTTCACTACCTATTGCTAAGTAAGAATAAGGAATCTGCATTACTCATTTCCTCAATCCCAAAAACCTCAGGTTGTCTTGCTAAGAGTTAAACACGAATCAAGGTGTTTTAAGCATGAATCTGGGGGAAAGGGAGTCTTTATATACAGGCAACTACATGACCGTTTGCTAAGAAAGAATAAGGAATCTGGGTTACACGAGACCTCAATCCCAAAAATCTTCAGGTTAGTTTGGAATGGGATAAAATAGAATCAGAGTTTCAAAGGAGGATCTATGTAATGAGAATCCTAATGTACAGGAAAATACACCACCCCTTGCCAAGGAAGAAAACGAATCAGGGTTATAGCAGTCCTCAGTCCTAAAAATCAACAGGTTATCTGCTGTGGGCTAAACAAGAATCGGGGTTTAGAAGTTGCAACATAGGTAATAGTGGTCCTCACATACAGAATCTATACGATCTCTTGCTAAGGAGAAATAAGAAATTTGGTTTACACGGTTCCTCCGTCACAATATCTACATGACATCTTGCTAAGGGTTAAACAAGAATCAGGATTCCAAACAGGAT
>NW_006969149.1:0-874 GCF_000164805.1 Carlito syrichta | reverse complement strand
CCATAATGACATCAAAGTCATTCAGTAGCAACTTTTCAAATAAAAATTAGCTCTCATCATATTTGGTAAACAGACAGAGTCTAGAGTCGGCTGGCCCTTTCTACTTTCCTTCCTCACAGAGACCCAGAGTTTCTACCCAAGTAAGCACCAGTCTCACTCACAGCAGATGAAGGGTGCTGGTAGAGGTGATCATCTCCCAGAAGCCAGTGGTCATTGTAGCCAGCAGCTCCTCCAGTGCAGTTTGGATACTTTCCAAAATCCCCAATGCCACCAGGGCCAAGATAACCACTAGGAAAGTGAAAAGCATATATAAATGATTAGACCTCAGAAGGGACAATGGTATATATTGGCTATTTATGCAGCCCAATTTAAAGAGTCCCAGAGTACCACCTTAAAACATCCCTCTGGCTCCATGCATGCTCACAAATGTCCTTCTAACTTGACTGCCCCCCACACGAGTAAGCAGGGAGGCCCAATTTCTATTCAAACTGACTCTCACACCACCTTCTCTGAATACACACCACACTCCTCTCCCAATGCCTTAAAAGAGAAGCAAAAGTGAAATAATTTCTTGACTTGAGAAATTTTAAAGCTGTAAGCCCAGAACTTCGCACTTAGCAGAAAGTGATTACCTACAAGGGCTCACTTACATAGGGCACCCAGGAACTGGCAAGAAGAACGTCAAGCCCAGCCAAACGCTTTCCAGCATCAGGATAAAGAGCCACTGGGGCCAACTGGACGTGATGTCTCGAAGAAAGAGGTAACTCCTCTCCTACGCAGGAACAGAAAAATAAAACACACATGAACTAAATGGAAAGTGAATGGGACCAGTATAGGTATTTGGGAAATTTACAGTAATTCTATTCTTGGCCTT
>NW_006969148.1:0-800 GCF_000164805.1 Carlito syrichta | reverse complement strand
TCAACCATCTTAACTAATTGGCCAGTGAGTCAGCCAACGGGTGAGCTGCCTTAACTATCCAGTTGGTGATGGAGCCCACATGTGAGCTGACTTATCTAGTCAACTGGGGAGCAAAGCGACTAGCTAGCTGCCCTGTTGGCTTGCAAGTGAGTTGACAGGTTACTTGAACTGTTGGTTGTTGAGTGAGCCAAATAATTTGCTGAGTGGTAGGCAGGTAAGGGAGCCAACTATTTAGCTTAATTGATGGAAAGCAAGTGAGCCCACTAATTAGCTGACCTGCTAGCTGATATGCTAGCCGACTAGATAGCTAAGTAACTAGATGATTTACTAGCTGACTTAACTAGCTTACTGACTTGCTAGCTGACTAGCTAGCTGACTTAACTAGATAGCTGAATAGCTAGGTGAATTAAATAGCTGACGAGGTAGTTGGCTGGCTAGCAGTCTAGCCAGCTGACTTAATTAGGTAGCTACCTGGTTGGCTAGATGACTAGCCAGATGGCTTAACTGGTTAACTACGTGGCTTGCTAGCTGGCTAGGCAGCTGGCTAGCTTGGTAGCATGCTGGCAAGCTGGTCAGCCAGCCAGCTTAAGCCAGCCACCCTGCTGGTCACCCGGCAAGCCAGTTGGTTTAACTAGGTGGCAACCTACCCGAGCAGCCTGCTAACCAACGGGCTTAACTTGTCAGACACCTAGCTAGCTAGCCGGCTAACCAGCTGACTTAACTAGCTGACATAACTAGATAGCCATCCAGCTAGCCAGCTGGCTTAACTAGTAGCTACCTAGCTAGACAGTCAGCTAAAA
>NW_006969147.1:0-325 GCF_000164805.1 Carlito syrichta | reverse complement strand
GGGGTTTCAATACCTGGCCATACCATTCTATTTCAGCACAGAGCCTTCTCTCTCTGAACCCCAATACCTGAGAGCAACGTTCCTGACCCTGCCAGAGTGGCAGCACCTTGCATGTCACCGTGGCGCTGGCCACTGAACTTTCAGAGGAAGACCCGATACCCAAGACCTAGGAGGAGCAACAGACACCTGCAGGAGAGATAGATGCTGGCACTTCCAAGGAGCCCAGCTGATGTGCTGCCCCTCTGCGTCCCTGGCTTTTTGGCCCGGGTTCCCAGGCAGAAGACTGGAGACTCACAAGTCTGATGTCAGAGACTCTCTCCAGAGT
>NW_006969146.1:0-332 GCF_000164805.1 Carlito syrichta | reverse complement strand
TTAAGTAGCTGATTAGCAAGTTGGCTGCATAGCTGGCTAGCCAGCTGACTTAACAAGCTACCAAATGTTTGGTTACACTGCTAGCCATCTGGCTTAACTAGATAGCTACCTGGTTGGCTAGCTGGTTAGCTATCTGGCTTAATTAGGCAGCCTGCTGGCTGGACAGTTGGATAGCTAGCTGTTTATCTAGCCAGCCACCCTGCTGGTCAGCTGGCTAGCCAGTGGTTTTCACTAGCTGCCCACCTACCTGACCTGCCTGCTAACTAGCTTAATTAACTAGCAGACTTAATTAGATAGCTATCTGGCTAGCCAGGTGGTTTAACTAGCTTGCC
>NW_006969145.1:0-682 GCF_000164805.1 Carlito syrichta | reverse complement strand
ATGCCTGGTGGGCACCTTTAAAATCTCCCAGAAATGACAAGTTGGAAAGTGCCTTTTCCTCTCCCATCTCTGAGAGTGAGTCTGCGTGCTTGTTGGCAGGTTTGGTGGTGGTTGTGCTGGTGATTATTATCATTTGGTGTCAGAATCCCACTCTATCGCCAGGGCAGAGCACAGGGACTCTCTCACGGCCACCGCAAACTCAACCTGCTGTCCTCAGGCAATCCTCCCACCTTGGCCTCCGAGTGTCTAGAACCACAGGGCTGCATCGTCATACCTGGCAAATCTTTGGATTTATTTTTGATAGCTGAGAGGATGTCTCTCCCCATGTCCCTGGCTGGTGTTGAGCCAGCATGCATAGACCGTCCACTCGCCTGGGCAGCGAGGCTGAGCCCCTGAGCCCAGCCTGTGGTTGTGATGATGGTTGGTATTCTTATAGTGAGTCGGAGTCCTGCTCTGTTGCCAAGGTCAGAGCACAAGGGCCCACGCTCAGCCACCGCAGTCTGCACTGGCTGGAACCCAGCAATTTTCCCGCCACGGCCTCCAAAGTGGCCAGAAAAACAGGATTGCACCTGGGCTCAGAGGATCCTCCCAATTGGCCCCCTAAGTGACTGAAATCACCAACCTGCGCAACCACACCCGACTAATCGTTTATTTTATTTTTGATAGTCTCACACCTTGTTCC
>NW_006969144.1:0-353 GCF_000164805.1 Carlito syrichta | reverse complement strand
TCCCATCCATTCCATTCTATTCCTCTCATTCCATTCATTCGACTCCATTCCAATCCATTCCTCTCCATTTCATTCCACTACAAACCATTCCATTCCATTCCTCTCCATTCCATTTGACTCCATGCCATTCCAGTCCATTCCTCTCCAATCCATTCAATTCCACTACATGCCATTCCGTTTCTTTATTTTTCTTGATTTTTAAAATTTATTTTAGACATGGGATACAAATCAGGATTAGGTACACAAATGGTCATCGTACAGGTAAAGTTTTTGTATCTCTTTGGTTCCCACTTTGCCTGGTTGAAGATCAAGTACCCTTATTGATGCTGTGTTTCCCACCCCTCCATCCCCAG
>NW_006969143.1:0-365 GCF_000164805.1 Carlito syrichta | reverse complement strand
TTATTTAAGTAGTTGGACTGCTTTCTAGTCAGCTGAATTAATTAGCTTGCTATATAGGTAACAAGCTGGCTAGACAGCTGACTTAACTAGGTGACTTAACCAGGTAGTCAGCTGTCTAGTCAGCTGACTTAAGTAGCAAGCTACCTAGCTAGCCAGCTGTCTAGAGAGATGACTTATCAATGTGACTTAACTAGCTAACCAGCAGGCTGGACAGCTGAAATAACTACCTAGCTACCTAGCTAGTAGGCTGTATAGCCAGCTGACTTAACTAAGTTACGTAACTAGCTAGCGAGCTTGCTGGACAGCTGACATTAACTAGCTACACAGCTACCAGCTGTCTTGCCAGCTGACTTAACTAGGTTACT
>NW_006969142.1:0-897 GCF_000164805.1 Carlito syrichta | reverse complement strand
TCGGTCAGTAAGATAGAGATTTTGTTAGCTTGTTTGCTAGCTAGTTATGTTAGCTAGATACCCAGCTATCTTGTCAGCTATCTAGTCAAGTCAGCTAGTAAATTAACTAGCTACTTAGCTAACTAGACGGTTAGCAACTCAGCTATCTGGTCAGCTAACTAGTGGGCTTGCTCACTTTACATCAGGTCAGCTAACTAGTCAGCTCACTCGCCTGCCAACTGGTCAGCAAACTAGTTGGCTCACTCACCAGCCAACAGGTCAACAAACTTATTGACTCACTCGCAAGCCAGCAGGACAGCTAACTAGCCACCTGTCTCGCCAGATGACTAGTTAAGTCAGCTCACCATTGGGCTCACTCGCTGACCGAATAATTAAGACAGCGCAATCGTCATCTCACTAGCTGGCCAATTAGTTATATCGGCTCACCAGTTGGCTCACTCGCCGGCCAACTTGTTAATTCTTCTGGCCAGTTGACTCAGTTGACAGCTGACTAAATTCGGCTGACCAGTTTGCTCACTCACTGCCCGACTATTTGTCAGCTGACCAGTCTACTCACTTGCAGGCCGACTAAATAAGGCAACTCACATGTCAGCTCACAAGCTTGCCAACTTGTTAAGTAGCTAACTGGTCTGCCTATTAGCCGGCCAACTAGATATGTCAGCTAAACAATCGGCCAGTTAGCTGACAAGTTAGCTCAGCTAATTAGTTGGCTGACAAATTAGTTCAGCTAACAAGTGGGCCAACTAGTCGGCAGACTAGTTTGGTCAGCAAACAAGCAGGCAACAAGTTAACCTTGTTAACTAGTGGGTCAACTCGTTAGTCAGCTAGTTACCCAGTTAACTAGTCGACCGACTAATCAGCTGAATTGCTAAGCCAGCTAACAAGTAGGCCGAGTAG
>NW_006969141.1:0-367 GCF_000164805.1 Carlito syrichta | reverse complement strand
TAGCTAGCTACCTGGCTGGCTAGCTGCAGAGGCAGCCAGCTAGCTAGCAAGTAAGCTGGCCGGCTAGCTAGGCAGCCGGCTTAAATAGACAGCTGGCTGGTTGGCTAGTGGGATAGAGAACTGGCTTAACTAGGCAGCCACGCTGCTGGTCAACTGACTAGCCACCCGGTTTAACTAGCTTGCCACCTACCTGACCAGACTGCTAAACACTCAGCTTAACTTGCCAGTCATCTAGCTAACTGGCTATCCAGCTGAATTTCTAGGTGACTTATCTGGCTAGCCAGCTGTCTAGGCAGCTGACTTAAACAGCAAGCTACCAAGGTAGCAAGCAGGCTAGTCATCTGACTTAACTTGGTCACTTAAGTAT
>NW_006969140.1:0-432 GCF_000164805.1 Carlito syrichta | reverse complement strand
TAAAAACAAGGAATTGATCAGAAATTTATATTAAGACACATCTAATCCTTGCATATTAGTTATCTTTCCCAATATCCTTCCTGTTACCTCACTCTTTGGGAGCATTAGTAAACAGCCACACTACACTCAATTAGCCACAGCAGTTTGTGCAAAGATGACCACAATGACACAGATTACCAGGACCACTCTGTGAATCGATACAATATTCCTGAAGACATACTCACTTAACAAACCTACATTCCGTCTACTCTCTTCTTCACAAATTGAGAAACCTGTGTTCATCTTCCTGATCTAAATGGAATCCAATCAATGATTTTCCTGTGTTCCTCTGAATTGTGCTCAGTAGTGGCAAGTACTTCCCCCAAGGTTGGTCCAGTTTATGGCCTGAGCAGGTCTTTGAGTTACATTCTTCAGCTCTGATCCTTAATGCCT
>NW_006969139.1:2125-2497 GCF_000164805.1 Carlito syrichta | reverse complement strand
AAGTGGGCCAACTAGTCGGCCGATTGGTTAGCTTAGTTAACTAATTGTCCGTGTAGTCGCTTACCAGTTAGCTGGCATAACTAGTCAGCTGGCATGTGAGTCAACTGGTCAAATGTATTAAATAGCCGGCTAATGAGCTGGCTGGTCAGCTTACTTTACTTGGCTGGTGAGTGAGCTGTCTGATCAGAAGACTTACCTAGTCAACCGGCGAGTGAACCATCAGTTGAGCCAACTTTACTTGGCCTGAAAGTGATCCAAAGTGTGAGCTGCCTTAACAAGTAAGCTGGCCAGTGAGCCTATGGGTGAGTTGACTTAACTACATGACTGCAGAGCAAGCTGACTAGTTAACTGTCCTGTTGGCCTGTGAGCAAG
>NW_006969139.1:0-643 GCF_000164805.1 Carlito syrichta | reverse complement strand
CTAGCCAGCTGACTTAACTAGCTGACTTAACTAGGTAGCTACCTAGCTAGCCAGCTGACTGTACTAGCTGAAATAACTAGCTAGCTACCTAGCTAGCTAGCCAAATTAACTTGCTGACTTTAAATACCTAGCTGATATAAATAGCTGACTTAACTAGTTAAATAGCTAGCCAGCCAACTTAACATGCTGAAATAACTACATAGCCAGCTGTCTAGCCATCTGACTTAAGTAGTTTTTTAACTAGCTACCGAGCTGGTTAGGCAACAGTCTTAACGAGGTGGCTTAATTACCTGACTAGCTGATTAGTCAGCTGACTTTAGTTGATTATCAATCTAGGAAGCTGTCCAGCCAGGTGACTAAACTAGTTAACTTTATATCCAGCTGGTTAGCCACCTAACTTAACTAGTTCTCTACCTCTTTAGTCACCTGGATAGCCAGCTGACTTAACTAGCTGACTTAATTATCTAGCAAGCTGGCTAGCCAACTGACTTAAGTAGGTCACTACTTAGCTAGCCAGCTTGTTAGTCAGCTGACTTAACTAGATGTCATAACAAGCCGGCCCGTTTTCTAGCCAGTTGAATTAACTAGCTTGCTACATAGCTAGCCAGCTATCTATACAGCTGAATTAACTAGGTGACTTATC
>NW_006969138.1:0-395 GCF_000164805.1 Carlito syrichta | reverse complement strand
TGACTTAACTAGTCAGCCAGCGAGTGAGCCCATATGATAGTTTACTTAACTAGTTGACCCATGAGTGAGTCAAAAGGTCAGTTGAATTAACTAGCTCACCGGCAAGTGAGCCAATTGATCAGTTGACTTAACTAGTTGGCTGGTAGGCAAGCCGACTGATCATTCGACTTAACTAGTCGGCCGGTGTGTGAGATGACTGGTCAGCTGAATTTAGTCGGCTGTCAAGTGAGCCGACTGGTCAGACTCAACTAGTCGGCTGGTTTTGAGCTGACCAGTGAGCCAGCTTAACTAGTTGGCTGGTGAGTGAGCCAATGCATGAACTGCCTTAACTATTTGGCTGGTAAGTGAGCTGAACTATGAGCTGACTTAACTAGTCGGCTGGTGAGCAAGCTGAC
>NW_006969137.1:0-421 GCF_000164805.1 Carlito syrichta | reverse complement strand
GAGGAGAGATGGCAAGAAGAGCCAGAGAACAGGATGGTGCTGCCGCTACTGCCGGGACCCAACTTGGGCCCAAATCTAATAGCCAATGTCCATGTAAGAGTAAGAGGATGTGCACCACACACATACAGGAGGGGAAGACCATGTGAAGACAGAGGCAGAAATTGGAGGCATGCAGCCACAAGCGCAGGAACACTGAGAAGAGCAGAGAAGTAGAGTCTTCCACCAGAGCATGGCCTTACCTACACTTTGATTTGTGACTTTTGGCCTCTAGAACTGTGATAGAGTACCTTTCTGTTATTTGCAACCATCTGGTTTGTGATAATTTGCTACAGCGACCCCAGGACCTTATTCACATACACAGGGGTCCCATCTGAGTGACACTCTTGGCCTTTTTCCCCCACGAGAGGCAACGTGAGTCAGG
>NW_006969136.1:0-515 GCF_000164805.1 Carlito syrichta | reverse complement strand
CAGAGATACTGAGGAGGTTCATTGTGGTGTCGTCAAGGAAGTATGCTATGGAGAGACTATGGAGGCATGATGTGGAGATGCTGCATAAGTGAACAACAGGAAGGTTGAGGAAGCACTCTGTGGGAAGACCAAGGAGGAACAATATATGAAGGCCAGTGAATCATGCCACAGGAAGTCGTAGGGAGCATGGCACTGGGAGACCAATAAGGCACACTGAGGGAAAGCTAAGAAGGCATAATGAGGGGACAACATAGAGGTCTGTTGTAAGGACTCTGAGGACATACCCCACATGGATGTAGAAGTGGGTTCAATGAGGAGGCACACCTGGGAGAATCAAGGATAAATGATGCAGGGATATTGAGGAGGTGTAAAATGGGGACACCGTGTTGGTGTGATGTGACAAAGCCAAGATATGCTACAAGGATGTCGAAGAGGCACACCATAGGGAGGCATGCCATAGGGAGGTAAAGGAAGTATGGCATGCTCTGGGGATGCTGAGGAGGTACACCATGGTT
>NW_006969135.1:0-978 GCF_000164805.1 Carlito syrichta | reverse complement strand
CTGGTCTTTGTCTAGAATGAGAAGTTTACTAAGACCCCATCAAAACATCTTGCGGTGTTGAACACTGCTTCAGATTTCCTCATGAGAGTGAGGCACTTCTACCTTGTGCTTCTTTCCCAGATGTGGGAAAAAGCAGGCTGTAGGCAATTCAGACTGGAGAAAGCAGCATCTTTTTTCCTGTGAGTGTGTGGTTTCCAGATAACCTGCAACACTCTCATATTCTTTTTTTCTGCCATTCCAAACCAGGCTGCATGCCATGAAGCAAGTGGAGTGTATCCAAGCCCTACTAAGACGCAGGAGAATTTAGAATCTCCAGCACTGTCCTGTTATGATTTGCTGCCAACTCTATCAACCTTGGTACTTAGGTCAAGGAATCTCAGGTATTGCAACATTCATAATGGGAAATAATGTGGATGTCTTCGTCATCATCATCATCATCATCATCAGTAGTGGGAGGTTGTTTGGCATAGTTAAAAACTTCAGGGTTAGACTTTATTTGAACCTTGGCCTCGTGACTTGGGACGAGTCTCTCACTCTCTGTGAGCCTCAGTTTCTACATTTCTTATTCTGATTTATCATGAGATAAATCAGAACAATCTCCCAGGCTGGATGGATGCACATGTCACCACATCAAGCACTTTCCTGAGTCTGAATGGCACTGCCCTCCTTATGAGTCAGAATGAAGGACTACTAACTCTGTTTCTCGTCTTCATCCCAAACTTGATTGTCCATAGCCTCATTACTTCAAAACCCCCCAAAACTGGAATTTTGATGCAGAATTCTGAGATGTTGACCTTTTTGCTACAGGTAATAAGGTAGGGACTGAGATATAACAGATATGAATCAGCCATGATCTCAGCCTTAGTGAAGTCCAAAGCTGTGGGAAAGGGCAGAAGGAGACAACCCTGGTATGGGCCACTTCTTGGTGCTCCCACAGCACCCTTGCCTAGCTCCTACACTGCCACCTTCCATTCTGTT
>NW_006969134.1:0-656 GCF_000164805.1 Carlito syrichta | reverse complement strand
TGGCTAGCAGTGTAGCCAAACATTTGGCTAGCTTGTTAAGTCAGCTGGCTAGCCAGTTATGCAGCCAACTTGCTAATCAGCTACTTAAGTCAGCTAGCTATCCAACTAGCTTGTTAAGTCAGCTAGCAAGTCAACTAACTATTCAGCTAGTTAGTTAAGTCAGCTAGCTAGTCAGCTTTCTAGTATGCTAGCTAGCTGGTCAACAAGATAGTTAAGTTAGCTATCCAGCTAACTAGCTAGTTAGCTAGCTAGTTAAGTCAGCTAGCCTGGCAGCTCGATAGCTTGTTTGGTATCCAGTTCTGTCAGCTACATAGCCAGCTAGCTAGTCAGCTAGCTAGTTAAGTCAGCTAGCAAATCAGCTAGTTTTTAGCTAACTAGTCGGCTGGAAACTCAGCTAGCTTGTCATCTAATAGTGGGATCACTCGCTTTCCATCTGGTCAGCTAACTAGTCAGCTCCCTTGCATGCCAACCGGTCAGGAAACTAGTTGGCTCGCTCACCAGCCAATAGGTCAAATATCTTGTCGGCTCTCTCACAGGCCAACAGGATAGCTAGCTAGTCGGCTAGCTCTCCAGTCGACTAGTTAAGTCAGCTCACCTGTCGACTCACATTCCAGTGTACTAGTTAAGGCAGCTCGTCTATCACCTCACTCATTGAT
>NW_006969133.1:0-828 GCF_000164805.1 Carlito syrichta | reverse complement strand
TGCTAGCCAACTGGCTAGTTGGATAAGTCAGTTAGTTAATTCAAGTGGCTAGCCATCTGGTTAGCTAGGTAGCTAGCACGTTAAGTCAGCTGGCTGGCCAGCTGGCTATCTGGTTAAGTCAGCTCATTAAGTCAGCTGGCTAGTCACCTGTCTAGGTAGGTAGCCAGCTAATTAAGTGAGCTGGCTAGCTAGCTTGCTAGCTAGTTAAGTCAGAGAGTTAAGTGAGCTGGTTAGTCATCTGGCTCACTAGGTGGCTGGTTAGTTAAGCTAGCTGGCTAGCCGGATGGTTATCCAGTTAAGTCAGCAAGTGAAGACAGTTGGTTAGCTGGCTGACTAGCTAGGTTGCTAGTAAGTTAAGCCAGCAGGTTAGCAGGCTGGTCAGGTGGGTGGAAAGCCAATTAAGCTGGCTGGTTAGCCGACTGAGCAGTAGGGTGGCTGGATAGTTAAGTCGGCTGGCTATCCCATTGTCCAACCAGCTGGCTGGCTATTTAAGCTGGCTGTCTGGCCAGGTGACCAGTCCACTGGCTAGATTGCCAGTTGCCTAGCCAGCTAGCCAGCCAGGTAGCTAGGTAGTTAAAGAGCTGGCTAGCCGTTTAGCAAACAATGCAGCTAACTAGTTAAGTCAGCTGGCTAGCCAGCTAGCTTGCCAACTAGTTAGTCAGCTAGTTAAGTCAACTAGCTAGCCAGTTATCTAGTTAAGTAGCTAGCAAGTCAGCTAATTATTCAGGTACCTAGAAAAGTCAGCTAGCCAGTAAGGTTTCTAGTCAGCTAGACAGGTAAGTCAGCTACCTATTCAACTAGCTAGTCAGGTAGATAGTTAAGTCAGCT
>NW_006969132.1:0-1557 GCF_000164805.1 Carlito syrichta | reverse complement strand
CCTCCCACGCCTTCAGCCACATGCCCCAGAATACCTGCCTCCACCCTCCACACTTGTGCCCAACAGCAAAAATGTGTGTGAGCTCACGGAACAGATTGCCTCAAGCTAGGGTGACTGTCAGGCACAGAGCAATAAAGGCTGTCTGGCAATGCTGCGGCCAGCCCAGGTTCCGGTCACCCTCTCTGCCACATTCAGGTGGAGAGAGGACATCTTCCTCTCACTATCACTCCATTGGCTACCACCCACACGGAGCATTCCTGGGGGAGCTCTGAATGCCTGTCCTAATGCACGTCGGATGTGTCTTTTTTTGTCGCTGAAGTCTCTGTCAGCTGGGTTGTGGTACAGTGGCACTATCGTGGCTTCCGGGGCCTCAACGTGTGGGACTCAGGCTGTCCTCCCACCTCGGCCCCTGAGCAGACAGAAGTCCAGAGGCCACCATGCCTGACTCAATTTTGGGGACCTCTCGCTGAGACAAGGTCTGGCCACATTGCCCGGGCTAGTCTCTGACACCTGAAATCAGGCAGCCTCCTGTATCAGCCTCCCAGGACATGGGGCTGACGGCCATTAGCCACGGTGCCCGGTCTGGGCTCAAACGTTCTGTCAGTGGTGAGGATGCAAAAGAATACACCAAGATGGAGCCAATGCATTTGGTGTATCCAGGACCACAGGGGCAAGCACATGCAGCTCCAGTGTTTGCCTTCTTGGGAGTGATGAGGTCTTGCTACGTGGCCCAGGCTGGTATCAAACTCCCGGGATCTAGTGGTCCTCCACCTCGGCCTCCCAAAGACAAAACCTGAATGTAAGCCAATGTACCGTGTTTCAGGAACTCTAGGCCCAAGCCTGGGTCCTCCTTCCCAAATTACCTTTGTTCACAATGATTCCAACTCCATAGACAAATGAATGCCCTTCTTTTTCTTTCTTTCTTCCTTTTGTTCTTTGAGTAGGAGTCTCACACCATCACCCATGCTGGAGGGTGGTGGCTCTCTTCTGGCCCCAGCAGCCTTGGAATGCATGGTTCCGGGAAGATTTCCCCGTTCTTTTGAGGATAGGGAATGACAGGTGTGTGCCAGCATTCCCAGCTCATTTGTTGTGGAGGGTAGAGACAAGGAATTGCTGAGTTGCCTGAGTGATTCTTGGTCCACGAGCTCAGGATGGCCACTGGCCTCGGTCTCCAAAAGTGCTGGGATGATGAGGCTAAGTCCCGAGCCCAGACCTGATCCTTCATCAAAACACACCAGAAGTTCTGGCATGGTGGCCCATGCCTGGAATCCCAGCACTCTTGGATGCTGAGGGGGGAGGATGGCTAGAGTACAGGAACCCAAGGCCATCCCGGGCCATGCAGAGAAACACCATCTCTGCAGTCATTCAAACAGGGGTCTGGGTTCTAAATGCCCGTCATTCCAGCTACTCCACAGGCTGAGGCGGGAGGATTGTCAGACCCGCAATTTCAAGGCTGGCGGTTACCGACGGTCTGGTCCCGGGTCCCCAGTCTGGGCCACCAAATCAGACCCTGTCTCCCAAGCATTGGGATCATACACAGATTCTAAACTGTGCATG
>NW_006969131.1:0-1498 GCF_000164805.1 Carlito syrichta | reverse complement strand
TATGGGTGTCCCAGTGAAAAGCCTTCCTCTGTGATGGTTGCTCCAGTGACTTGGCCTCCTCCATAATGTGTGCCTCAATCACTGGACCTCCTGCATCACGGGTGCCCCAGTGACAGGGTCTCCTCTGTGATTGAAGCCCTATTATCTGGCTCTGTGCCAATTCTTGCCCCAGTGTCTAATTGTTCTCTGTGATGGTTGACCCACTTACTGGGCCTCCTAAAAAATGGGTGTCACAATAACTAGCCCTTCTTGTGATGGGTGTCCCTGTGACAGACCCTCTTGTGTGATGGTTGCCCAAGTGACTGCTCCTCATTGGTAATGAGTGTTGCAGTTGCCGATCTTCTTTATAATTGACTGCATCTCTACTGTATGGGCCCACAATGACAAGTTCTCTTCTTGGTGAGTGCCCCAATGGCTAATCCTCTTCTGTGAAAAATACGTTTTATCAGTCTTTGCTCTCTGCTGTATGCCACAGTGAGTAGCTCCAATCTGGATCAGTACTCTAGTGACTGTCCCTCCTTTGTTATGGGTTCTCTATTGACTGGACCTCCTGTGTGATGTGTGTCTCACTACAAGGTCTCATCTGTGATGGCTGACCAATGACTAGTGTTCCTTCATAATTGGTGCCCCAGTGACTATCCCACCTTTATGATGTGTGACTATTGAATTGTTCTTCTCCAAAATGGATGGTCCAGTGACTCATCCTCCTCTGTGATGCATAAACAAGTGATTGACCTTCTTCTGTGATCAGAGTCCCACTGACAGAGAGATTTTCATATTAGTGCCCCAGTGATTGACCATTCTCAATTATGGTTGTCCCAGTGACAGAGCCTCCTTTGTGATTGGAGCCCTATTGACTATCCCTCCAAAGAGGCTGCACAGTTACCTAGCCTTCCTCTGTGATTAGTGTTCTTGTAACTTGGTCACTTCCATAACTGGTGTTCCTTTGACTGGCTCTCTTCTGTGATAGGCGTCCCAGTGATGAGCACTCCTCTGATACAGATGCCCCACTGAGTTGGCCCCCTTTATATTGGTTGCTCGAGGGACTAACCCTCTTCTCTAATGTGTGTCCCACTAATTGGTCCTCCTCCATAGTGGGTGCCCAGTTGATGGTACTCCTCTCTGTTGGGTGCTCCAGAGACTGGCACTCCTTTGTGATAAATACCCATGATTGATCATTCTCTGTGATGGGTACCACACTGACTTTACCTCCTCTGTGTGAGTTGCCCTAGTTACTAGCCCTCTTCTGTGCCAAATACCCAGTGACTGAGCCCCTCCAGTGACTGAGCTTCCTTTGTGATTGTTGACTCAAACACTGACACTTGTCTGTGATGTGTGCCTCAGTGACTGGCTTTCCTTTTTGATGGGTGTCCCCATGATTGGATTTCTTCTATGATAGTTATCTAATTGATTGTCTCCCCTTTCTTATTGGTTCCCCATTGAGTAATCTTTCTCTGTGATGGGTTTCCCAGTGCCTCACACTCCTCTATTATATGTC